>NW_009929272.1:658-23230 GCF_000696875.1 Nestor notabilis
GCTCTTCTGGGCATGCCTCACCTCACCTGCTCCATGAAACATAGATCTGACGGCAGAGTGACTTTGCCACCCAAGAAGCTTGGAAAATCCTGCAGGATACATTCTGCCTGCCTGGTTGCTCTTAACTGTGAAATCCTTACATGGCTGTGCCTTTCCCTCAGTTTGCTAATGGGCTCAAACACCTCCTGTTCTGTCCCTGGGCAGGCTTGAATTGAAGCTGCTGTGTAGCTGTCTCCCCTCGACCGTTTGTTTTGGATGTGAACTTCCTCGAAGTAAAAACATCTGATGCAGAGTAAATAAAGCAATTTAGCAATGCATTTAAATGAAATAGCAAGGAAAGTTACCAGTTGTGAAATTAAAAGGAAAATTAGTGTTTCTGGGGCAAACTCTGGTTTTAAATTTTTCTTATTGAGAGAGGGCTAATAAGAGGGTATTAATATATCACAGGGCTAAGAATAAAGTTATATTCAGTATACAAGGAAGCAGTGTTTAGAAGGAAAATACAGTAAAATCAGAACGTCAGAGCTTCATTTTGTAATCATCCATGCAGCTGGCATGCATATGTATACATATCTCCTTGTTATCTGTTGGTAGTTTCAAAATCATGGAATCACTGGCTCTTCAATAGAATCTGTATTGTCCAAGTAGGTTTTTTCTAGATACTACAAAGTAATTGTTATGCAGGTATGCATCATTATGAATTAGAAAGGTTAATGGACTTAAAACTGAATTGGTACTAGTAAAGCACACAGTTAACTGAGAGTTAGACAACTACAGAATGTATTGGGGTGTTATAAAAGATGCTGGCGTTTTACTTGGATATTTTAGTTTTATCTTTTGTTTCTTTGGTTTACTACCTCTCAGGTAAAGAAGCTAGTGTGTTTTTGGTGATTGTGGCTGTTGGCCTTGAATAATACAGACAGAGCTAAGGGAATGAAGTTTTACTCACATACAATATCTAGCCTTTCATTAAGTTTATGTGAAACAGGAGTTTGCATTTTTGTGCAATATTGATCCTGCTGGAAATAGAGGGAAGAGCTGTTTCCTGAGATGATCTGTCTTGTCCAATGCGTAGATATACTTATATCCTAGGGATGTTTTAAAAAAACTAGAATCCAAACAATCCTGTCTACCCCTCCACTACCATTTTCTGGACATGAAAACAGAGAAGAAAGGTATGATATGAAAGACACCCCTGCTCAGTGTGATTTGCATTTAAATATTATGGAAAGTTAATACAATATTGCCTTACTCCCACACATGTAGGAGCGGTAGCCAGCACATGAATTACATCTTATAATGTGGTTTAGCCTATCACACTAGCAACTTACTTGCTAATCCATCTCCCATGGGAGCCTAGTTTGGGGCTGGGAAGAAGCCAAATAGTTTATGTAAGTGAACAGGAAAGCAAGTAGGGTGCTTGAAATGTGCTCTTGCTCTTCAAATTGCAAATCCATCCAGCAGTTAAGAGTCAGTGTTACATGTGGAAAGAGAGGGATCTTGCAGATTCATTTATTTCCTACATGCAGATTGCATGTCCATAACAATAAGTACAATAATACCTGTTTATATGTCTTCTGTTCATGAAATAATCTGAACGACATGGCTGTTCAGGTGCTGTGCAGATAATGTGGGATATACTGTGGCATATATAATGTGGCAAATCTGTGACTGCTTTCATGCTGTGCCACCATTTCAGGGACCTGTGCCTGGGCTGGAAATAAGCACCAAGTGTAGCTGGGACTGGAAGGGATGTGCATGTGGTTAGGGCACATAAACCCACACTGAGGTGAACACACTGGCTCAGCTGAAGGAAGCTGAAGCATATTGCAAGTCTGATTCACAACTGGTGTTTGGGGTTTATACTTCACTGCAGGAGTTAGGCTGGTTTCATGGTTTTGTCAAACTGGTGGTGGTGGCCCCTTGTTTACCCTTCTTATCCCCTGTCACTTGTCCACCACAAGTGACACTCAAACCCAGGAAAGCCACAGAGCAGTTATCATCTGAAAGTGCTGCAGCTTCTTAGCTAGCTCTAGATCTGTACAAAATATTCAAGGGAAACAGAGAGGAGAACCCTTCGTTAGTGAAGGGAAGTCAGCTGTTGATGGTTCTGCATTTAAACCATTTGGGAGAAGCTAGTAAAGATTGAAAGCAATGAATGGCTGTTTTGGCAGGAAGTACATCTTGCATCCAGCCTGGCTCGTACCCTGGCCAGACAGTGCTATTTTATTGGGATGTATCAGCCAGTTGTACTGCTAATTCCTCTGCTGATAACAGGGATAAATTGAAATGAAACCCCTAGGCCTGTAAGTTCCTTGACTTTAGAAAGATCACAGGAGGGATGAATAGGCAGAAAGCGTCACCTTATCCGCAAAGCAGAGTCAGTGTGGGGGAAGAGGGGACAGGATGGTGCTCAGCAGAGGGACAACGGCTGTGCAAGGTGGCACGTCAGCTTGTTCAGAAGGGCAATGACACCTACAGCCACATCGGCTCTTCCTGAAAACAGGCTGAGGGGAAAGGGGAAGAAGACAGCATACATTTTATTTTTAAAAATGTGAAGCAAAGAGCATGAATATCAGAGAGCGGCAGGAGAACTGTGCAAAGCCTGTATTTTGCTTTTGTCCTCTGTTAATATTTAAAGATTCTTAAATATTAAGCCCCCTTTCAAGTGTATAGGTTTTCAAGTCAGCCTTAAAAGGCAGGGACTTTTGTGATGAAGCTAAAACAACCTGCAGCAGCAGAGAGCTCAAACAAAAGCAAACAAATACTCAGCGTGTTGAGGTTGAAATACTTTCCGTTAGACTTTGGCCTACTGCAAGGGAATTATGGGGAAATTCCTGCAGATATTGGCATAGCCAAAATGTGCCACATCACCATGGAAGTGAAAATTCCTTAAGGGGAAAGCTGTGGCATGCACTTGTGGCATGCACATGCAATTCTTGTTGAGGCAGCTCAGACCTTTAAATCTTAGTGCTGCAAAGAACAAGGGGGTTTAAGATGTTATTGTGATAAACAGATCTAATTTTCTCCTCTCTTTTTCTTTCACACAGTGCCCACGTATCACAAGTCAGTAGTAACATTCAATGCTACAGGAGAGTAAGTGTCTCTTTTACAATTTTGTAGCTACCCTTTTTTGTATATTGGAGCTTTTTTAATTATTCATGGTTATTTTTTGATTTCTCTTTAAGGGTTGGTCTTACACAAAGACAGTGTTTCCCGAACCAAAGCATCTGCAATGATAATAAATCACGTGCTTCTGAAAATTCTTAGGCCCTTGGTTCTTTCTTCTCACTGTGCCTGTCATGTTTTGGTTAGGCAGAATTTGCATATTTAGAGAAGCCATTTGCACTGTGTCATCCTCTTGCTCTTGTTTGCACCCCATTGCATCCCAGCAGAGGACATGGCTCAAGGCTGCTGCCATAACTAGGAACAGCAGAGTTAACGAATTGGCTTCCTTGCCAGAGCTGGAGGTGCCCAATGGCTGATGGGCCTGCAGAACTGATTCTTGTCAATACATGAAACACAGACATACTTACCTAGTTAAACCATGTGGGGTTTGCAGTTGCTAAGATCTCTGACTTTTTGGGTAACTGCAGTCTCAGCAGACTTACAACTATAGCAACTTAGCAACAACTTCCATTGAATTCTCCAGAATTCTCTGGAGAAGTCAGCCCAGGTAGAGGTTCCCATACTCATAGCTATGCAGTTTGAATATTAACCAGCAAATGCTGCAAATAACTTTTCTAATTATGGAAAAAGCACTTGAAGCTATACATGGACTTTGGACAGGCATATTTGAAAAACTCATTCTTCAGCAGATACTTAAAGCCTTGCAAGAAACAGGGATGGGGCAGGGATGTACAAAAATATGGTTTGAAATTATCATTTTGGGGAAAAAAAATAGATTTTGCTCATAAAAATGTCCTCTGAGGGAGGAAGGAAGCAAGAAAATATTACAAGAAAATGTCAGTATCAAAATGAAGGAGATTTGGTTGTGTTGAAAGTTCAAGTAGTCTAACATCTTTAACTGATGCAAATGCACAGGCTCCCTTGCTGTGGCATGTGTGGAAGCTCTCTTACTGCCAGCGGGAGTGAAAGTGATCTCACACTAGAGTTAAGTCAAGGATGGCTGTGGGTGCATTCACAGCACAAGAATAGTGTCAAAACAGAACTCGGAACCAAACCTCTGCTTGGTCATCAAGTTAAGCATATGAGGAGTTTGTAGTGAGGTGCTGTTTGCGTGTTCTCTCATCCCCCTATGAGACGGCAGTGAATCATCTTCTTGCAGATGATGTTGCCTTATTGAGCTGGAATTGCACAAGAGACTTGACTGGTGTCAGCATGGCTGGGTATCAAACACAGTTTTGCCAGGGCAAGGACTATTAAAGTGGAGGGTGAAAGTTAGGCACCCGTGTCTCTATTCTTGCAGTAAGTAAAATTAGCTGTTTTACTGCAGGTTCAAACATCCCTAGAAATAAAAAAAGAGCAAGGTGAATTGGGAAGTCTCAGCTTTTCTGAGGGACCTGAACATCAGGATATCTGAAGATTTTGGCTTAGCTCTTCTCAGATGTCATGCCCCTAGGACATTTTATACTGCCTTGCCATCATAATAAAACATAACCCTTAGATAATACTTATGCTTTACTTATTCTTGCAGAGAGGGAGCTCCACAAAGTCTTTGAGCTCAATTGACCTTATTTTTCGGCTTGACAGGTATTTAGAGAAGACAATCCGCTCAGCCGTGGAGCAGCATCTCTTTGATGTTCATGGCTCAGGCGGCCAGAGTTCAGAGGACTCTGAATCGGGAACATCTTCAGCCTCTTCTAATGTGTCTGCCAGGCAGAGGAGGCGACACCACAAAGAGCAGGAGGAAGCCCGGAGAAACAGAGACATGTATGAGCCTGATTTCTTTGTTTTGGAAAGTGTATTTGATTAAGTGTACCCTAGTTACATCCTCTGATCAAGGCAATGCTTAGTTCTGTTGCGAAATACTCTGGCCCTTGAGTTGACAGTTCAGAGCAGACTGCAGTGCCTGTGCAGAGCATCAGTTAGAGCTGGGAAATGTACAGTTTATTAGAGGTCATGGAGCGGGGCAAAGCATTATAAGAATCTGGGGTTTTTTACACAGTAGAGTTCTTAATTACAGTATTTGGAATTGTTTAATTACAGTATTTGTGACTTTAGTGGAAATTCACAGCCAGTTGTCCCTGTTGCCTATAACTTTCTTTAGATAAAGACATCAGGTTTAGATACTTTTCTGATTTCCAGATGTCTTCAGAAATTAGATCAAGTTTCCTTTTGTATATGGAGGCACAGCTGATGTATGGAGACTTACGCATTGGTCTGAAAGTAGAAAAATCTTCCTTTTGATTAATCAGAATTTAAGAATTTTCATGCACCCTGCTACACAAAATTTAAACACGATTTAGTGGTGAACTTTGTTTAAATGTTTGTCAAAGAGTAAAAATAATACCTATTTTTCCTTTCATACTCCTCTACTTGTGGCATTGTACCACTTTGTGTGGTACAAAGGTACTGCCACCACAGCCTTAATGAGCATTTGCCCAAGGCATAGCTATCTTTGAGGAAATGTAACTACAGACTTTTCAAGGCCATGATCTATCCAGTGCTTACACCGAGTCTAGGTTTTACACAGTGCTACTTCTTGTAAAGAATGTGTATTCTTGCCTGTAGTACTGGATTTCTAGGACTTCAAGTTAGATTCCAAAATAAACATCTAGTCCCTTAGGTCTTTTTCCTGGGTGCCAAATTCCCCAAATCCTATTGGATCTGCACGTTCCTCTACAAAGCCAGTTTTATACAGGTGCATAACCTTGTGTTAATATTGCAGCCATGCTATTGTGCAAAATTTATCAATGCTACTGTCATAAAAAAAAATCCATAGTTATAAAAATCCATTTACATAGTGAATGAAAATATGCTGTGAAGATGGACTGGGAAATTAGCACTTGCAGGTTACCAAAGTATCTGGCAGCAGCTCTGAAGTAGTTTTTCTTGTTTAGTAGCCCTGCTCACAGGCTTCTCAGGTAAGTAGGTCAGAGACTGGCTAGTGTACGTGTTTGGAAGCATATAGTACTGCAGGGCTTTTTTCCACACTGCATTATAGAGCCACCTTTAGACATGGTTGACACAGTTGTTTAGGTTCAGCTGGAGCCAAGGATTTAAAGCACATCGGAAGTTTTGAATGCTGGCTAGGATTCAAATTGTTTTCCCTGGTTCCCTTAGGTCAGATTGCTGGAACTCCTTTGCATGAATTATCAAAATTTGGAATTCCTTTCAAAACATCTTTCAATTGTCACTGTTGTTTTGATTGTCAGTGATTTCATCTCCTTGCCTTGTGATGGATCACAAGGGGATTTGTAATGTCACAAGATGGGAATTCAGACAGGAAGAGTGTTTACAAAAATGCAAAGGTGAACTCGCAGGCTTTGCAGGCTACATGATCTTCAGGCTGTATATATGTAATTGGTCTGCTAAGGAGGCTGTAAAAGCTTCCACAAAGGCCAATATAGTATCTTAGAAGTTTAATCATAGATTTATAATACCTTTTTCTATTTCTGTTCCACCAAAAAAACCTAGGGATTCATGATCTAGAAAATTGCTGAAACTTTCTGGTTTTCTTTGTCAGGCTGGCACTGTCCAGATACTACAGAGTAACTGGTTTCTTGACACACCAGCACAAATCGAGATAAATTCTCCTGATGTTTCTGAAAGCAGGCTTTGGAGTTGCACAGCACTGTGTAAGGCAGCCACACATACAACAGCAAATGTCTCAGTTTCAATGGCAAGTGTAAGCAGTCTGCCTTTAGCCTCTGGCAAGATAGGATTGATAAAGATTGAGAAGCATTGTGTTTCTCCTGTTGCCCTAATGTGTTATGTATGTGTGTTCATTATTGTGCAAAGTGGAGAGAAGACTATTAAAGAGGTTGTGACGAGACAACTGCATGCTGAAGGACCCAGCAGGCTAATTGTGCAGAGCAAGATAAGCCACAGCCAGGCTTCTGGAGAACAGTGCACAAACACTGCTAGTCCAGAGAGTCCCAGCTAGTGCATCACACAGTGACTTAAAGCTAGCTGTCCCGCTCACTTCCCAACATAGCAGAACAGTCTTCTAGCAGTTGCATTGCTGTTGCAGAGATGCATTCCCTTTTCTGTTTTGTGTAATTCCTAAATAGGAATCGAGCATTTGGCTAAAGGACTACTGTCCTGCTCTTACATTTAAGAATATGAGTAAGAAGGTCGATTATGCGGTGTCATGCACCAAAGGAGATCCTTGGACCACAGCTGTGAATCACTTTTCTAAACTGAAAGCATGTGTCTCAAAGGAAAATATGCTATGTATTCTCTATAAAAATACCACAGACAGCCAGGAGCTAGTCCAGCACAATGGGATTCTCTGCGTTGACTTTAGTGGGAAGTGAATCAAGACGCAAACATTGATCCTCATAGTTTCTCACCTGAGGTACATACACGTGGCTTTCACTCCTCAATGGGATTTAGCATTGCACAGCATGTGTTGTTTGCTGCAGTACAAAGAACCAGAGATACTGGTTTCATAGGGCGTAGGTGATGTTGCTGGAAGTGAACCAGTCAGCATGATGCATTTCTTTATTGCTACCATAAATGTAGCGGGAGAGTGTTTTAAACAAGCTCTTGTTGTAATGTCCCTTTTCTTTTTAGGGAAGTTGTCAACAAAGAAAACATTCCCTCTGGATTCAGCAGTCTTGAAGACTGTATTCTAGCCGCTCAAGAAGTAGAAAAATTACAAGACAACAGCTCTGGGTATCTTAGTGAAAGGAATAAACCAAAACGGCAGAAATCCAGCACCAAGCTCTCAGAGCTTAATGACAACCAGGACAGTCCTGTGGTAAGCCAACATGCTGCACTATTTGACACCTAGTACTAGGATGGGAAAAAGTCTTTTATTTCTCTGCACATCTAGTTCCCTTAGGTAGTGATTGTTGCCTGTAGTACAACTGTAAGTGGCTGGTTTGGACTATGGGGAACACTGGGTCCATCGCTTATGACCTTTGTGATGAGGCAGCTGAGAAGCCGTATTTCTGCTATGATCCTCTTATTCCATCTATAGTAATTTTGTCTTTCCACAACTTCCTGGTTTTTTTCTTCTGAATTCAGTGAAGCATGTTTGGAAAGAGAAAAAGGAAATAAGTCTTTTTTCCAGTCTTTAAAAAGTCTTGCAAGGAGATTGGAGCTTCAGACATAGTTTCATATGTTTAGGTTAAGTTTATTTTTACATTCCTACTGTAGATGACAAGTGACTACTTTATAATGAGATGACAAAGGTGTTTTGTGCTTTTTCCCTAAAGTCTGTGTGTTACTGTGGTGTTTGCAATTTGAAAAACACTTTGGAGTATGTTGATCCAAAAGATGATCCCTCTAGCTAACTTTTGCAGAGGAGGTAAATGACACCAATAGAACATCCTAAAAATCTGGAATACTGTAGAATTTGCCCAGCATATTCTTGTATGACCTTCATGGATTATAGTGTCAGCAGTTAAGAAACTGTACTCTGCTTCAATGCAGGGTCTGCTTACAGTGACAGAAGTGCTATGCATCCCTCTGCATGGCACTGCAGCTAGTAATGTTGAAAGCTGTGTGAAAACACTCTCCTTCCAAGCTGTAGGGGTGGTTTCCTTCAGTTGTACTTGATTAACTTTTAGAGCCTGCTGTGAGTTCTTCTTAATATGGTATTGTGTTGGGACTCATTTTGTTTAGCTCACAAAATTGCATTGATCTGATGCTCCTATCCTGTGCAGAGGTTCTAGAGAGAGGCAGATTTGGCTTTCCTTTGTGATAAAAAGAATGCAAGATGCTAAAATTTGTAGGCTGTGCTTAGATTTAGTGCTCAGTTTCAATAACCTTTTCATGTGATACTTCATGAAAGCACAGTGAGACAGACACACTCTCACTTTGTGTCTTTGCTTGTAGCAATGGACTTTAAGATAGGTAAAGGTTAAGTGCTCACACTCTTTTCTGCACCACTTCTCTCTACTTGGGGAGTGTAAAACAGTTTAAATGTAAATGAGAATTTGACTCGGGATTTGGAAAAGACTGGCAGAAGTGTTCGCTTTTGCTGTGGACCTTTAAAAACATTCATGAAGTCTTAAAACGTGCCAAGAAGAAATGTCCTCAAGCTCATCTGTGTTCAGTGGACTTTGCCCCTCATTTTGGACCTCTTGAGGGGCAAAGGCTGAAAGGAACATAAAAGTGACTAACCTAGCACAAAAAGCACTTTGACCAACATGCTTCTTGCTTACTCTGCTAGAGGAAGTGTCATAGTGGGATTGTCAACTAGGAGTATTGTTATGAAATAGCTTGCAGAGAGTATGATGCTATTCATTTTGAAGAGGAAAGGCTGCTTTTCACGCTTTCATGAGTGTGCTTATTTCATACTTGCATTTCAGAGGCTGCCAGGAGGATGTGTGATGGCCTAGCTTTCTTTTGGCTACATCTTTACACATCAAATAATGACACAAATTAGACTACCTACTTGAAATATCATGCACCTTAGCATTTACTAATAGTCCTTCATCCTGTAAACATGTTAGTGATGTACCTTCTTAGACACCTTTTCCTAAACCTTCCCACTTTTCAAAGCCTGAAAGAGTATGTATGGAAGCTTTCCTCTTAGTTGTCTAATTGCATCTGACTCAAAAGCATAAGTCAGAGGTGGAAAAACTGTCAGTTCCACAAACCAACCATAAAGCATTAAAACCTTGTAAATGCACTACCTAAACATGGTAACCAGGTACCAGTAGGACTTGAAGAATCACATTAAGCAAGGCTGGAATGACTGGGCTGTGTCATCTTATGGGGCTGGAGGTGTAGCAGGTGAAAGAAGGTTGTGACTGCGCCGGGAAGTCTGTGCACGCAGTTCCTGGGGCTGCAGCAGGAACCCCACTCCATTCTACTGTCTGACTTGCTCCTATTTAAGAGGGAGTTGCTCAAAAAACAGGGTAGAAAACCTGGATATGTGCCCAAACTGGCAACATGACTTGTCTTCACAGTGCTTTCTCAAGCTCTTAGAGGACAACAACATTGATGTTCCTAATGGTAGCCAAGACAAATTTCAGAACAAGTTGTCATAACCAGTTGAATTTCTTACCCTCCATTCATATTAGCACAAGTTATCATTACCTCTGTGTATATGGCAGTCTCTTTGCATTCTTCTGCCTGTTTAAGAAGAAACTAGGGAAGGGTTTGGCTGAGAAGGGGAGTATTTTCTAAGATAAGCATAAGCAGATTCTGCAGGTGTTGGTACCTGCTCTTTCAGGACTTGTACATACAGAGTCACTCTCAGGCTCAGCCTGCCTGTCAGTCTGTAAAAATGGGAACTGGCAAGGTACTGTGCAGCATTATTCTGTTAGACATTTTGAGGCTGTCTGATGAAAGAGATAAAGCAGCGAGCAGTTTTTTTTTGGCAGGTTATGGGCAATAAAATGTGGGGTTTGTTTCGTTATAAGTGTGCAGCAGGCAGTAGTCTGCTTGTCTTGTTTCTAAAAGTCCTGTTGGATACTTCTATATTTGATGTGTTTACTAGCCTGCAGCTTGAATCTGTTTCTCTTATATATCTTACTGCTTTAACATTTACTGTATTACAGAGTATGGAAAGCTTTAGCTCATCCAGGCCTCTAGACAGAACAGGACCTGATGACATGGAAATTTTATCTGAAGAAAGGTGATTTTTTTTTTTTTTTTAATATATGTATGTTTTATTTTCCCTGTGTTTTTAGTACAGCCTAAGAGATCTTTAACCCCAGACTATGAGCATGTCAGTTATGCTGCAGAACAGCATTACCCACCATGTTAGTAGAACGGTGTGGAGGCACTGTGTATGTTGTGTTGGCTCTGTCCAGTAGCATACGCCACCAAGACTCTTCTCCCAGCCTGTTAGGAATGGCATTGAGAATGCTGATGGTGCAGACTTGAAAATCAGTCAGCTATGAACCACCTGAACCAGCACACTCCACACAGGGGACTATAGGGCTTGTCTCACCCAGCCTCTTGGTTGGGAATCCAGCCCATTGTGCTTCACTCTTCTGCAAGAGCTGTACAGCCCCACTCTGCTTGCCTGAGGTGACAATTCCCTCCACAGTTGCATTTGTTGGGAGAGCTGTATTGGTTTGAATTAAGAGCACTGGAATTAAATGACATATTTTTCACAAATAGCTCGTGAGGGGAAGGAAAATACATAGTTTATCACCCTGAAGTGCTGTAGCCCAGAGTGTCCCTTCATTTACTGAATGAATTAATAAGTGTGCAGCAGTAGCAAGAATCTAAAAACCTGTGTGTGTAGAAGTCCTGCTTGTTTTTGTTACAAGGCAAGTCTGGTTTTGTATTTGTAATATGTTGGTTTGTTTTTGTTTTGTTTTTTTTTGTAGCAAAGAAAGTGAAAACGATGAGGTTTTTTTCAGGCACACTCAGGTTGGTATTTTTGGGGTTTTATGTTTCAGTTTTGTGGTCTCTAAATGGGCTTTTTATTGAGTAGAAACAAGTAGTGAGGCATATAGTTCTGTGAAATTTTGTTTTCCCAGAGAAATGATGTTAGCATTTGCTTTTTCTTTCCCTTCCTTCTGCTTTTTATTTACATAATTCAGGGAGCATCTTGATCACTGAGGAGTCTGAAAGCATCTGTTTCAGTCCCTTCAAACACTCCTTGCCAAAAAGGGAAGTGTCACTGAAGTTAGCTTTTTGGTTTAAGTAACACAAAGTTCCTTGACTAATAATTGCAAACAGGGTGTGTGACTCGTTATCTCCCAGGGTAGTGAGATTAGCTTGTCTCTCTTGATTTCTCTAATATCCTTTGGCCTTTTGATTTCCCAGTGCAGCCTATTACCTTTGAATACAGGTGTCTGTGATTCATTTGTCTTAGAAAACTGGATACGCTCCTGCTTCTCTCCTAGGGTTAGTGGTTGGGATTGATGTCAGGAGGGGAGATGTGACATCAAGGGTAACAGTTTTTTCCCCAGCTTTCAATTTCTGCTCAAGAACCACCTCCTGCGTTCACCTTACGGTGTTTTTTGTCTAGCTGTTCATCAAAGCAAAGATTGGGGTTGGTTTAGGTGAACATCTTTGCAGTCACTGGTTCATTTAGGTTTGCTTGAAACACTTCTAGACAGCCAAGCATTTAAAACACTGACAAGAGTTACCTGAGGCACCTCTCCCTCGGTTGTGCACCCATTTTAGAGGAACACAGTAAACCAGCTGTGGACAGTGTCTTTTTTTTCTGGCCATCTGGAGTTAATTGAGGGCTGATAGCATTCTTAAACTAGCCTCCTTTTGTGTTTTTTTTTATAAATAAAAGCAACTATGCATTTATTGCCTTTGAAAGGCTTCATTTCTGATAGGTAACCTCTGCAAGGGGTATTCAGTGCTGCCTTTGATCACTGCTTTGACTGGGCTTAGATGGATCTCCTACTTTGCTCCCACAGGGTCAGTAATCCCCAATGATCAACAGCTTGTGAGCTGTTGTGTTTTCCAGAGCGTGGATTTTGCAACACCTTGTTCCTCACGTACTGGCTTGCGTGTGGAGAAGGTGCTGTCACTGCCATGCCACACAATGCTCCCATTAAGCTTTTAAATTAGTCTGGGAGAGGTATATTTGAATATGAAATCATCGTCTTAAAGTAAACTTCTTAGCAAGAGTTTTAAAATATACAATTTAAACTGCAGGAGAAGATGTAGCCTTAACTACAGATTGCATTATATAGGAATTACAAGGTCAAGAAAATGTTACATTCCTGCAGGGTAGTTTTACATTCCTTGGCCCTTATAAGCCTTTTGCTTAGGGCAGCTTAAAGACATACCTTTACTAACAAACAACTCATTCAGGATGAGGAAGGGACAGGGACTTTCTTCCTCTCTTTCTCACCCTGTCTCCAGTCTGAAGATATTAGGAAAGTTATTTTGAATTTGCCATAGTTACCAGTTGTGCAGTCTTAGGTCTCTATGAGGCAGTAAAAAAACCCTCTAAACGCATGTCCTGAATTAATTTTCAGTGCTTCTGTAGCCTTCATAATCTGACCTTGGAAGTAGCTCAGCTCCAGGATATAGACCGTGATTTGCAAAACACAGATTTCCAGTACCCAGGTTTTGATAAGGGAAGGGTGTTTAAGCAGCAAGTGGAGCAGGGGATTGGCATGACTCAGGAGCAAGGGAGCAGAATGGCTGCGTTCTTGCATCAGATTGTATTACAAAAGGTGCTTAAGGAGGCTTCCTGCTTGTGATTGTAATGGATGATCAGATGTAGGGGAAGCAAGCCTTTTAAATAAAATTGGTTTGAATCCACATGTGATTGAACAGGATATAACTTCCTGATCAGAATTCAAAGATCCTTCTTTTGCCATTTATTTCTAGCTGCTTGAGCTACTCATTTATGCTGCATCTCCTTTGGAGCAGGGAGAATGAAAGCAGCTGACTTACCCCCAGGTTACTTAGATCTGTAATTACTGGTACCTGCAAAGCATGGAGGCAGAGGCAGCTTCTAAAAAGAGAAGTGCCTAGTTTAAAGATTTTTTTAGGGTTGTGTTTGATTATTTTTTTTTTTTTGGCTTTTTATGTAATATCCACAGTGCACTGTGACTGTCAACTGCTACTGAGATCATCATCTTGCGGTCCCTTTGGTTTGTAAGAAACTGAGGGGCATCCATACCTAAAGCACATTAGTTCTCCATACTGGATTTTTGTCCAGGAGGTTGGCATCGGGAAAACAAATAGGAAAATAAGCAATGGGAATACTGAATTATCTACCACTGTATGGGTTTGGAGCATTAATGCAAAGAAGGTTAAACATCTGCTTTCTTGAGTCTCCTGGGTTTGTACCACCATCGTTTTCAGAACACCTAATGATTTATTCATTGTATTAGAGGCTACATCAGTGAGCAAGGAAGGGAGAGTAACTGGCTGCAGGCACAGCACAGGCCTCGTTTTAAACAGCTTTTAAGTATTTCCAAGAACTGGAGTGATTTTAGAAGGAAGAAGACATAGATATGATCTTTCTGATGTATCTGTAATGAAAATGTTTACCCATCTGGGAAGTGTCTTTATATCTGCTCCAGATGTCATTTAAGAGCCTTAATAAGTCTGGAGATTGTACACACCTCATGGAAAGACATTTAATTGTAATTAGTATCAGTGGTGGCGATGAGATGGTATTTTCAGGTTGTTTCTTTTGAAATTGTTAAAATGTAGATAAGTTCCTCTCTTCACACTTCTCGATGTAATAAAAAATAGCCCCTGTTTTTAAAGTTATTGCTCTATGTCTTTCAGCCTTAAAATACTTTGCTGGCAATTTAAATGCAGCTTATTAGCTGGTACAGTTTGTTCTTCAGTAAGTGCAGAAGCCTGCCTGTTTCTGGCCACTGACCAGTCTCTCTGTTCGTAATGTATGCTGACTATTTAGATCCTGGCAAGAAATTTGTTACTGGTCCTTAAGGAAATATTGAAGTCCTCCCAGCCTGGAAGCAGCTTAAAAGATATTGAATGGTGAATTAGCATTTTTCCATGTACAGCCCTCACAATAAACACATTTGTAATCAGATTTAGTGTCAAGCTGTACAAGTTATTAGTGCTTGGCAAACTGTCATCTAGTATTTCCTTTTGTTATAATGTTTCAAAGAGGCGATTTACTGAAATGAAAAGAAAATACAAACCTTATACAAATACAATGCACAACTTTACAGAGTGTTCAGCACCCAGGTTTTTAGAACTGTAGAACAGCCCAGGTTGGAAGGGAACATGAAAGATCGTCTGGTCCAGCCTTTCATGGGAAAGGGAGATGAGATTATCCAGCACTCTGTCCAATTGCAGGGATTGATGGGATTGAATCCAGATAAAAACATTTGTTTGTATGCTTTGTCTGCTGGGCAGGTTTTATCCCCTCTCTACATGAAGCTTGTTTTTCTCTGCTCAAAGGGAAAAAAGACAAAAAAACATAACAACACAAACACACACATCATTAGGTTTATGCAGATGAAAAAAATTAAATGTGCCTTAGTGGCATGCATGAAGGCTATTGATTTAGTACAGTTTGCCCATACTTCTGGATTCGCAAGTAAAATACATCCAAATGGACCAGATATTTTCTTTAGGCCCATTTTCTTCACACATCAGCATATGCAGATTGCTAATTAATCAAAATACCTGCGGGGGGCAAATTTGCATGTTGTCTACCTGCTAGACTATATTTGAGAGAATTATGCCTAAGCTTTCCTTAATAAGATCAAATAGTTTAAGGGAATGCTGTCTATTTGGATAGCTCTGTGTTTGTTGGTAGGTTTATACGTATCACACTGTATGTTTATGTACGTGCTGTAGACTTCCTTTTCCCTACTGCCCTCTGTGAGGCATTACAGCTGATTTGTTCCAGAGTGACAAAACTGCTGGTGTCATCAAGCACTATTACAGACACACGCACTGTGTATCTGATTGTGGGAATGGCAGTGATTTCTGCATAAATGCACACAACGTGTGGTATGTGCAGGGGTAATAGTGGTGAGACAAACAGCAGTTGCTTCCAGGTAGTGCTAAATGATGAATCATTTGCTTGACAGCATTCTGCTGCCTTTTTTTTTTTTCTTCCCTCCTAAGTCATTGGATGTGCCTGTGTGAATTTTTTGGCTTTTTCCCAGAGTCCACACTGCTTCCAGCCGAGATGCCAAACCCCACTGCCGTTTGGATTTGCGCAACACTGCTTTAATACCCAGAGCTCCTCCATAAATAGTTCTGCTCTCCCCACGCCCAGCTAGAAAACAACCACAGGAAATCGGGGAATGTGCAGCCAGCACAGCTTAGCTGGCACTAATTGATCTGAGCCAGCACAGCCTGCATGAGAGCATTCATGTACGTAGCCTGCACTGCTTGCTGTCTGCGGCTGCCACCCCAGGAGCTTCAGTGCCTGCTTTTTAGAAGACACCATATTGCTACAGCCTTACAACAGCAGCAGCATTTTTGTTGTTGCTCCAAGGAGTTGTGCTCCTATAGGAAGTGTACGCAGCACCCCACCCCACCCCCATTTTCTCCCTGCCCTCCTCCTTCCCTTCTCATCCCAATCGATTATTACTGAAGGCTTTTTCAGCTGCATGCAGCTGTCAGGGCAGGCAGTCTCAGGAACTTGCAGTGGCTTTCTAAAGAAGGAAAAATTCAAGGAAGGCAGATGGAAGGATGTTTTTACCAGTGTGAGTGAGCAATTAGTACATAGGGGTCACAGAGTAGGGGATTTGAATTTGGAGCTGGAAACATCAGGGTCTGTTTGTTTGGACCTTTTTAGCTAAAGGCGTGAGCTTACCGCTGCTGTGACTGCAGGGGTTTTTTTCCTCCTCTGCCTCCTGAAACATTTTTTTTCTTTCTCTTTCATTTCTGTGGGTGTATGGGAATATAGCTGACTTCAAGTATGAAGATTCAAGAGCATCCCATTCCTGAAAACAAGTTGCAAAGAAATCAAGATGCTGATGAACAGGAAAACAGCTTTGTGTCAGAAGTGCCTCAGCTGGATTTGACAGCACTGTGTGATGACAACAACTGGGAAGGTAGGATTGTGTGAAGGCTGGTTGTATGAGTGAAATGAGTGAGAGAGGGGGGAACACCGAGTGGGATGGGTATATCATGTTATTGTGTTCCCTTGCCAAAAACAAGAGGAAAGCAGTTTTGTCCTGAATATGGAACTGAAAGTTTGGTGAAACTGGAAGCAAAATACTGGATGGGTACTAATTCTATTGTCATTTATAGGAAGAAAATGAATTGTTTTATTCTTGAAGTTAATTTCATGTGCTGTTTAGTACTGTTAAGTCCCTGAGTGTTTCAGCATAGCTTATTTCTTGGCGGCTGGTCACTCAAGTATTAAGCTAGACTGCCCTACACTTCAAAGAAACTGTATTTCCCAGTCCAGAAAGAACTTCCTTCTTTCTCCCTTTTCTTCCACTTCAGTCAGTGTTTGGAAATAATGTTTTGGATCTGAAAAACACAGCTGGAAGAAAGGCTGTTTATCTCTGCTACTGTGTCTTTTGATGGCTCTTGCAAACAACAACTTCTATGTATGCTGTAAAAAAATATCTGATCACCAGCTCAAACAGCAGTGTTGAATTGTGTGTGGTTTAAGTTATTTTAATACTGTTTCTTAGCTCTCATCTCCAGAGTGTATGCTTGGTTGGCTGTTTGCACTGACTTAAGAGTGGGAAATCTGGGGAAATTGTGGGTACCATGAACCTCAATTTCATTTGAAATTGAGATGACCTTAAGGTGTCCAGCACTTCAGGATCAAACCATGTTCCAATTGCTGCATATGTGTACAAGCAAGAATTCTTCTGTTAGTTTGTGCTTTAGAGGTGAAAGAGAAGGGCTTTGACAGGGAAGAAACAGGAAAATGTGAGTATGGTATTTCAATATAGCAAGAGAAGGAAAATGTGTAACTAATTTACTGCTCTAAAAAAACAATCTCTGAGGCACACTGAGAAGTTATGTCCTCTGCTTCTGCCTCCACAGCGTACGTGACCTAGTATATTTTACCTTTCCCTCTAGGAGAGGAGTAGTTATGATGCTTTGGGTGTGAGTGAGTAAAGCAAACCCACGGCCATGGCTGCCTTTGATTCAGCCAGGCAACTAGTCATCACAGACAGGAGAGAATTTCTTCACTTGCTTGCTAGGCGGGGATTCCCTGGGTGGTATCGTTACACGTGCAGCATGGCTGATCAAAGGGCCATGGAAGGGCTCCCAGGAGGCCTTGGAAGCCTTATGTGTTTGCTCAAGTGCTAATTGGCATTGGCCTGTAGGGTCTCAAGCCAGGGTGAGCATGTCTGTGTTCTCAGAGCTGATGTGTGGCTTCAGCTGTCATGTGAACCTTTAGAAATAATATCTGTTTTTTTCCTTCCTGGGTTACTAATGGGAGTCATATGAATGCATGACGGGGAGTACACAGCTCCTTTCTGTCTGCCAGAGGCTTTCCCATCATATGAAGTAAGTTGTACCTCTTTGTAGACAGGCTCTTACATTTGGATTCTAGCTTTCCTGCCCTGCAAATATGACACAGAATTATGAGCATGTGTGACTGTGCTTGAAGAGTGCTGCTCTTTGATTCTTCCTTCCCCTAGTCTCTTCACATGTATTTCTCAAGAGGAGGAGGTGGGCAGTTGCAAAAGAATCAGCTGTCTGGGGTGAGAGAGATGTCTTCTAAAATATATGCCTTCCAGAATCACCATTTTGTTGGCGCAGATGAAAGAGCAGCAAAATGGTGCCTTCTGTGTCTCAGCAAGGAGAGACTGAGTCTTTCCTAGCTGTGGATGTGAAATCAAGCTTGCAGCAGCCACGGAGGGGAAGATTTTAACATCAACTCTCAGACTGCTTCTGCAGGTAATGTCAGAGTCTGTCACTGAGACTGGCTTTGCAAGGCAGGGTTGTACCACCCATCCACAGCTGTGGCAACCAGGGCATCCTCCCTTCCCCTGCCAGCCAGCCTGCACCACACAAACCTTAACACAACTCTTCAGCATCCATGCTGCAGCTCTGGTTGCATTCCCAGAGAAAAGGAAAAACACTGTGTCTCTCCAAATGCAGTAACATTTGGAGGCACAGTCTAAGGTAGTTATTACTTTACTCTAGAAAATTCAGTAGGTCCATCTCTGAGGAAGCTACCCATTCCTCCAGCACACAGCTAGGCTGACTTTTGGGGGCAGGGTCCTCTATATCATACTGAACAGGATACAGAGCATCTAGTGATCAGGGCAACTAACTGCTTGGCCTTTCACAATGCCTTGTGAGAACAATTACAGGTTGAGAAGCTGCCTTCAGCTGTAGTTGTCACTGCCTCCAGTCAAATGTCAAGAAAGACCCTTGAAGAATGGCACAAAATTACACAAGACAACCTTGTCCATTGATTAGCTTTTATTTGTCACTCAGGCAAGCTCTTCATCATGTTAAGACCAGAGCTATCTTAAAAACCCTTGTTCAGGGGCAAAGGTAACTGCTTGCTGCGAGGTGAGTTGGCAGGGTGTCCCCCCTGCCTTTTATGTTATACTAGAAGTAACTTTTACTGGATTCTTTCTTTTTTTTTTTTTTTTTTTTTAAGGTTCACCACATAGTCAAATCTGTACACAAGAGGAGAAATTTGCTATACTTCTTCAGGATGTGTTCCCTTTACTTAAAGCTGAGCAGAGAGAGGACAGAGAAGTTTGCTTCCTGCTTCCTCCAGTGCATAGGCTTACACTCTGCCATGCGCCCACCTTCTGTATCTGCCTTGCCTGCTACATATAGAGGCATATGTGTAGTAATCATCAGGCTATTGATGCAGTACACAGGGCATGAGCAGTGCCCCGGTCAACTTCAAGTGTTAAACACTTAGCTTGGGTGCATTTCCAACAGTCTAAGAGGAGTATTTTAGTAGTGTGCAAATCAAATAGTTTTATTCTCAGGCTGGGTGTGAACTGAGCTGTCGGTGTGTACTGGGATGTCTGACTGCTGGGCTTGCCTGCTAAGTCGGTCAGTCAGTGCCAGCTGAGATGCCTTGTGAGCAAGTGCTTTCAGAGCTACTTCCATTGCAAAGGTTTTAACTGTTGTGGGTTATGTTTGAATCGAGTGCTACGAGCGAGGAGGACAGAGTGTTCTCTCACAGTCCAGTGCTATTGTGCAGATTTCTTACCAAATGTTTCTAATACAAGCCCAGAACTTGCTATCCTGCCCTCAAGGAAAATCTGGAAGTATGTTGCTCTCCATAACAGCGGCTGGTCCTGTCAGCAGCTTGGAACTGAATAGGCAGTTCAGTAAATCAGTGCGGTGTGTGTGATTGCTGCCTACGTCGCCTGATTACTGACACTTTAAAAGAAGTTCCATAGATGAGACTTCAAGCAGAGTTTGCAGTAACAAGCACTTATGAAACCATCAGCAGACATTTTTTCTGCAAACTTCTAAGCTTAAGAAAAAATAAATAATAAAAGTAGAAGTTTAAAATACAGTTTGAGTTCTCAGTGTTCAGAACTCAAGTATTGCAGCACTGAGACCCTGAGGGTGAAGCTGATCTACAAATAGTTTCCACACTGACTTAATTGATACTTTCCCATTTAAAATAAATAAATAAATTTTAAAAATCCAAAGCATATAGCAACAGGGAAGCTGCATTTAGATTTGTTTTTTTCAACACAGTGGACTTAGATACATCTCAGTGTATTTGTGTGTAACAGTCTTGGGTAAGAAATCAAAAGGTGATGAAACACACTGCATTTTTTTTACCGTGTGTAGGAAGGAATAATTGCATTGTTTACTGATTTTATTTTATAGCATTGATACTTTTAAAATGTATTTTTTCATTGTTTATTATGACATTATGTTCTAAACAAAATACAAAGTTGTCTTGCTAGCTGAGAAATGTGTCATCTCACTAACTGAAAAGACATGGTAGCACTTTATTTGGCACGTTCTTTTTGATCTGCAGAAATAGGAAGAATACCTGCTGATGTATTCAAACAAGGATGTTTTCAAACAGTTATTTATAAAATGAGTAAAATAGGTTGTTACTGAGCTAGTGAATGTTTTGGGGTTTTAAATTGCTTTATTCACAGCATTGAGAGGCCTTTCTGGGATCTTTCAATTGGGATTTAATACTAGGACCTCAGGTGCTGTAATTAGTTTAGGCTTTTTAATCCCTCCAGACCTACTTTGGTTTACAGCAGCTAAGATTTGGCCTCCTTTGTTTGTCAGATGCGTGTGTGTAAAAGCAGTGTTAACAGCATATATCAGCTTTGTGGCTGCAGAGAGGGAACCAGGAGATGCCTGCAGCATTTTGCCAGCTGCACCTCAGGTGGGATGTGTGTGCGGGCATCCCTCTGTTGGTCCCGCAGCCCCTAGTATTCCTGTGGCAAATATACAATGTAATGATAAAAAAAAAGTCAGGTTTTGTCAGCTAGATGGCTTGGAGCTCATCAATAATAAACCAGTTTCATACAATTTATCTTTCTTCCTTCTTGCATGATGCAGGTTTATTAAATCTCCAGCCCTCTATGAAGCAGGTTGGCAGAGAGGTTGTATTGCCACAGGCATATGTGTGCCTAGAGAGTTCTGCAGAGCAACACCTGGCAGATGGCTGACAGCTTTGTTGAAAGATTAGCTGGATGTGGGATTTTGAGAGGGAGTGCAGCACTTCTGAAGAGCTGCAGGCTCAATACCAGCATGTTTGTCGTCTTCTGCACCAACTTAGAAAAGGCGTACCTAAAAGAATTGCATTGAGAGTCAGACCAAGAAACAGAAAGTTTTTTCATCCTTTCTGTGCACTGGTACAGCCATGGTGGTTAAATATTCCCAAAATGTTTTGTTTTTTTCTTTCCTTTCATGAAAGGTTGTCATTATGGAAAAGGGGGGGAGGAAATAGTACATGGATTATTAGAAAACTAAGAGTTTTCTCTGAGCAAGAGATCTGTTCAAGACAAGATGACAGAAGGGTACCTGCTCTGTCAAGTCAATGGTGAAGAAAAGGTGAAACATTGGTGTTCTTTACTGAGAATTTATTCTTCAATTAGCAGGAAGGGTAAAGGGTGACAACGTTAATCTTGATAGCAGATACTTCAAACCTGAACCATTAAGTCCAGGAATTTAGCAGCCTTCAGAAAAGGCTCAACACTTTAATAGCTATCTTCGATGAATTAATGACAGAAGATATTATGTATTCTGTTAAACAGGAATTGATTGATTGTGCACTGTCAGAAAAAAATGTCATCTTATCCTTAGCAGGCTTCTGTATATTGGTGTAATCCATCAATTCCAGTGCTCCCAGCTGAAGCACCTGGCACCTGGCCAGTACCAAGAGAGAAGGCAGTTGAACTACAAGTCTGGTCCACTTCCTGATCTGATGTAGATGAAATCTGTAATTCTGCATACCTACGTATGTTTCTTAATTAATTGCTGTGTTACTTTCAGGGGGATTATGACTTTGTGTGCAGATGGTATTTTTCTTCTAAATACTTACAGTCAGCAAGGGAAGGAAGTTACCCATGGAGTCAGACCTTGCAGGAGCAAGGGTTAAAACCGGCTGATTTTCTATAGTAGCCATTTCTTCTGTTAAGTCTCAAATTAGATTTTTTTCTTTTAGGACTTTTTTCCTTATCCTTTTTAATATTTTCTCCTTTGGAAGGTGACTTTCTATTTTGGGGCAGTATTTTGAAATCAGCAAAGTAGAAAGTACACATGCTTCAGTCTTCACTAGCTTGCACAAAGCACTTTGTTGTCTTTTGGGGTTTGATCAGAGGCTCTTTGAGCCACCACAGTTCCCTGAATGTTGCATGCTATCAGGTATATAAATCCACCTTGGGACAAAGTCACATGCATTGTGCATGATTAATAGTGGCTTTGTTAGCTGGTGTGGTAGAAGCTTAATTTGGCTACTACTAAATATGCTGCTGAATTCTTCTAAGTTTATTCCATCTATGTAAATTCCGTGGAGGTGTGATTTTACAATTTCCAAGAGCAAATTCTGTTTGGGGGTGAGAGTGTATTCCAAAAATTGAAAGTGAGAGGTGTCTGGAAGAATTGTATGCATCACTTAACCTCATTCCT
>NW_009929272.1:23261-59579 GCF_000696875.1 Nestor notabilis
GATTTGCTCCTATTGTATTATTAGCCTTTATTTTGCTACAAGAGATCTTGTGAGGACCTTCCTGAAATCATGGGTGATTCAGGGAAGCGTGTAACACCAAAGTGTCGCAGTTTGGCTGCAGGGTTTGCCCTTTGTTTCACCTTCCTTCTTATCAGATTCCTTGAGGAAAATATTTCAGGTATTAGGAACTGCCAAGGTTGAACGCAGATTAGAAAGAACTCATGTTTCAGAAATTATCTGAGAAAAGTGCAGGCTGCATAAGCTTTCCAATCTGTGACAAAACAGCTGCCAGGCACTTGGGACTTGCACACCTCATCAAAGTAGCCTCTGCAAGCCAGGCTTGTATATGCTTCACTTAACACAACACCTGCGAGACGCTCTTATGCAAAAACCTCCAGCCATCCCTTTCAGAGCATCTTATCAGTTTGCATGCAGCACCAGCCTCTAAGCAGAGGCGTGCCATTTATATTCCTGTGCTAAAGAAGAAGGGAAGAGGAGGAGAGCATTGTTTGATGCTATGTACAGGCAAAATACCACTGTGCCTGTCATTACTGAATTGTGGATGATCTTGTGCTGTCCGAATGATGCATGGGGGGGAATATTAAACAGCATAGAGGTTCATGCAATCCATTCTGAGCTATGAAAATGTTAACCTTGTTCAGAAAAGGGAAATGGTGCTTTTTATTCAAAAATTGGTAACTTCAAAAGGCCCTTCTCTTCATGAAAGAAGAATGTCTATTCTTCTGCACTAGGGCACTGGAAATAATGAGTCCACAGCTGTGCAACTGGTCTGGGAAGTTTCTATAAGGTTTTTGTTTTCTTACTTGACTCTAGAACTATTTGTTAGATTTATAAGTTCAAAGCCTGGCTCTTAAACTGTCTAATCCTGTGGTGCTAAGTAGGAGCATGCAGATCAGCTTAGTAAACTATCTGAACACAAAACGTTAGACTCCCTATGGCATCTGGAGGGAGTGATCACAAGATTGAGGCGATTGCTTTCCGTGGGCTCCATTATGCTAATCAGCAATGCTAAGTTGGGTTTCTCTTTCTCTCCCACTCCCCCATCTCCCTGTAGGACACTGCTTTTACTTCCAGTTCTTTAGACTGTCCAAGGGACTGAAGATTTCCTCACTTCTCTGCCTTACTGTTAAGCAGGAGGACTGTATGTGAAAGAGGAAAGGGGGGAAACTCGGACCATATTGCCATCATTGTTAATTTACTGGTTAGGCACCCTGTGGAAATGGTAGTAACGTGAGACACCTTTTCCTTTGCAGACCAGAAGAACCTACGCTTACTCCTTGTCTTTGAATTTCCAACAGCGGGCAGCAGGATTGTATTGGAGTACTGGAGGCTACAGGGGGACAACTAATATGCTATTCATTTACAGCATTTGTACATCCTGAAAGTGAAAAAAAAAAATCCTCTTGTATCCAGTTGTCTCTTTTATACTGCTATGTGCCTAGAAATCTTTCTTGTCTAGCATAATTTTTCCCTCAAAGGTGCTGGTTGGTGATAGCTGCACTTGGTGTCAGTCTGTGGTAATTACTGACCAACTTTTGGGTACGGTTTTCTGTCGCACCTACGAGACTATTTATGTTCATTTAGAGTACCCATTGTAACCACGCAATGGTTTGCATTGCTTTGCACCCTGGGTAGGTGCAGGTAATGACCCAGAGAATGCCTGACAACAAGTAGTCGTGGTCCAGCACAAACTGGTCAGGGTTCATTAGAAAAGTTGCCTGGTGTCTGTCGTACATGTAAAACAAAAACGATAAAACCAGCCTTTGTCTTACTGTTCCCAGAGCCCATCCCTGCTCTTTCCTCATGGCAGCGAGACGGCTTAGACTCAGATGAGGCTCGCCTTTCCCCGCAGGCCGGTCGCTTAATTCGCCAGCTTCTGGATGAGGACAGCGATCCTATGCTGTCCCCTCGCTTCTATGCCTATGGACAAAGCCAACAGTACCTGGATGATACAGAAGTGCCTCCTTCCCCTCCCAATTCTCATTCCTTCATGAGGTGGGTTGTGATTTGCCTGTGCTGACTCTTGCACCTAGATGTAAAGGGTTTGCACAGTTGCATCAAGCAACATCTCTTTGGATCATATGCGCCAGATAGCTATGCTGTGTTGGGTTCTTGTTGCTACAGATGGCAAACATACTTTTAGAGAAGTTCTTGGTAACTACTTATCTGTGGGTTTGTGAATTAATATCCCTAGAGTTTCTGTTGCTGAAAGAGGCTATTAGAGCATCTTATGCTATCTGTCATTACAGAGGAGCAACATAGCATTCTCACTTCTGTGGGATTGGCCTTTATTTACACAAAGTTTAAGTGGCCTTCTCTGCATGAATATGTACTGTGGCTGTTTGGATAAGCTCTTTCTGCAATCTCTGTTCTTGGTAGGAGGCGGAGTTCATCTTTGGGATCTTACGAAGATGACAGAGAGGACCTTACCCCTGCACAACTCACCCGGAGGATTCAGGGACTGAAGAAAAAGATCAGGAGGTTTGAGGAAAAATTTGAAGAGGAGAGGAAGTACAGAGTAAGTCTCTAGGAATTAAGCATTTGTATGGAGAGGTGTGCCTGAACAAGGGAAAGCGACATAGAATCATTGAATGGCTAGGGTTGGAAAGACATCACAGAAGTCTGTCAAACATACAGGGGTCTTGAAAGCTTTTATAAGAAAAAATAAAAAAATAAAAATTAAAAAAAAAAATGCTGCTGCCCAAAAAAAGAAAATGCGCAATCATACCAACCAAATTAACTTTCCAAGCATTAGGTACTGTCAGTGCAGCACAAGAGACAGCTTAATAAACTCATAGGATTTTGATCGCTGCTAAGACAGTGTGCTGAAAGCGCACACTCAGTGTGTAGAAATAGCTGTGTTCTGTTTGTTTGCCTATTTAAATTCAGGTTATGGGAAGCACAATTGCGTATCTCATTAGAATGATGGTAATCCCAGGACACCAGCACATTGCAGAGGAGAGAAAGCAGCTGCCTTTACTCCTGAGCAAGGAACCACAGTCAAGTGCTGCTAAGCAGTAGCAGTGTACTGTACTCTAATTATTCCTGACGTGCCCTTCCGATGCACAGAAAGCTTTTTAAGGAACTAAAGCTTTGCATGTGTGTGTCTTTGTTGGTGATCTAAACCATAAAGGCTTGTACTGAAAGGATCTTGCCTGCAGTAGAAAAGGCTGGGAGGAATGCTCAGAGTTTGCTGTAACTTAGCATTTGAGTTATTTTGGTGTCTTTGGATGTGAAGCATCCTTTGGTAAGGATACATTCATTCTAACACTTCTCACACTGTTTATGCTAGGCTTCCTCTACACTGGAGGTGCCCTCTTGTTAGGATTGCAATAGGCACAAGGATTCCAATGTGCATCTCTCCTTCTGAGCCACTCCTACAACTTAACGTTTGCCATCAAGAGTTTTGTGTTTTCTAAAAAGAAAATTAATCTCATAATGCCCCTAAGAGACAATGTTGTGACAGGCAGGAGCAATTAAAGCAAGGTCCAAAACAAGCTGGTCAGAAGTATGCAGATGCCATTCAGAAGCCAGTGCCCATGCCCTGTGCTGGGTCCAAATTCTTTGTACCTCTTTGTGACACATGCTTGTTTCAGTGAGTCTCTCCTGTTGGTTTAACACAGATTCAGCATGACTGTTCTTTCCTCCCAGCCTTCCCACAGCGACAAAGCAGCCAACCCTGAAGTGCTCAAATGGACAAATGATTTGGCCAAATTC
Organism: Nestor notabilis; assembly: GCF_000696875.1. Taxonomy (NCBI): domain Eukaryota; kingdom Metazoa; phylum Chordata; class Aves; order Psittaciformes; family Psittacidae; genus Nestor; species Nestor notabilis. The sequence continues at coordinate 27,000 of NW_009929272.1, forward strand.
CGAAAGCAACTTAAAGGTGAGCAGCCACTGATGCACCTTCGAGGGCAGCTGAACTCTGCCCCAGTTAAATTTGACATTAGGCAGCAATCACATGTTACATTTTAAAAAAGAAAAAAAGCTCATCTTCCCCCAAATGTCCCTGTTTAGAGTCAAAACTGAAGATATCAGAGGAGGACCTTGGCCCTGTTGTGCGTCAGCGGAGCAACACACTCCCCAAGAGCTTCGGCTCTCAGCTTGAAAAGGACGATGACAAGAAGCAAGACCTGTCAGATAAATCTGCCAAGCCTGCTGTGGAAGCAACCCTTGATTCTATCCAGAAGAAGCTTCAAGAAAAACGAACAGAGACAAACCGACCTGAAGATATTAAGGTACAATGTAGAGAGATCACATTTAGGCCTTTAACTACAAGTGGGTAACTCATGGCTGCACAGTCACTTGTGAAAGCCTTCTTGTGAAATGTCTTCTACATTTGCCACAGGGTCTACAACCTTTACTCCTGTCTCATGTGCATTGGTTTCTTTCCATCTGCTTTAGTACCTGACTTCTTTTTTTTCCCCAGAGCTCAGTTTCTATTGAATGTCATTGTATGTTCTTTTTCCAATCCTTGTATATTCCAAGTAACATTTCTGAATTACTGCAATGTTTCCTGCCCTGTATTTGGCTATTCCTATAGTTATTTCCAAAGCCTCCTGGCAAATTCTCAGTCTTCCAGTGATTCTGGAGATCAGGTAATCTGTTTCCTTTTAGTTCACTCCAAAGCTGAATGATCTTTCAGGGCATTTTATCGCTACTCTTCAGAGTTTCACATTGAGCTCGGACATTGAGCTCTGTTAGCTGCTGTAATCTCTGAGGGTTATCAGCAGGGAGGTCTTACTGTCTGAGGTTTCGGCAGCCTTGTACATGAAGTCCTTGTGTCTGCTGACATGTAAACTGTCCAGTGCTTTGCAAGAGAGGGGCACACAGCATTATCTTTGTTTACTAGACCTGCAGAAGATGATTATACACACAGTGTGTGTTTAGCTGTTTTCTGGCAGTAGCAAGAATCCACAGCCTGACCTTTGAAGAGAGTCTGTGATAGGTGCTGTGTTAGGGAGAGAAGGCTTAGTGTCAGGCAAGTTCAATGGGGGAACTCTGGCAAACTTAGGGAAGTCTCCAACTGTCTGCCCTTTTTTGGCTTGGGTCCCCTCAGCCTGTCTGCCAGAGCTTTTCACAGCAGAATTGGCAGAAGGAGGCAGTCTGACTGCACTTTAGTTCATGGTAAAGTATGTTTGTGGCAGTCAAAGCAAAGATGGCAAACTTTGCAAGAGGTACTGCAGCTTGTCTCAGATTTGGAGAAAAAGAACGTTTGTTTTGTTGTAGAATTTACACTTTGGAACTGAACTGAAAAAGAGCCACCATCATTAGAAGTTGCATACCGTTGTTTTTTAAAAGCATACTGGTAATTGACAAATTCCCCTTATGTATGTAGAATACCTTCATATGCAAAGTTTGGTTTTAATCTGCCTGCATTGTGCATAGGGTGCCATTCACATTAACAGTCTCTTTAGCAATATAGCTGGGAAAAGAGTACTGGAAAGCAGAGATGAGTCTTCAAAACATTAATGACAAAATGATGTTACTGTAGTTATGCCACAAATCAGTATTGAGTCCAGGAATCTAACTTTGGGGTTTTTTTCTTTTTCTCTCTCTCTGTGCCACTTTTCACAGGACATGACAAGAGATCAGATAGCAGCTGAAAAAGTGGCTCTACAAAAAGCTTTGCTGTATTATGAAAGCATTCATGGCAGACCGGTATGTACAGCAGTGGCTTTATTTCAAAGTACACCTTGATATGTTTTGTCTGTGGTAAATAATCCCCCTCATGCTCCTTTGATGTCACAGTCACTAGAACTTCTTGCTGTTCAAACCACACGTGCATCCTCTAATCCACCTCCCTGATCCTTCACAAATGCTGTTACCGAGGAGCCTGTCTGCACACAGCACTGGGCTTGGCACATAGCTGTTGGACAGACCCTACAGGCTGAATAAGGCTGAATGTGCGTTATCACACTCGCCAGGATCCACAAACACCTGGTTTGTGGCCCAGTGGATTCACCAGCCTTGCTGGAGAGAGTCTACATGGGAATAGTTGTGTGTGATCCCCAATCCAACCAGGAATTTTGCAGTTTGCTAGTATTAATGGCTAGCTGGGAAGGCAAGTGTGCATAAAATGCTCCTTCTTAGAGGAGCTACAATGTGTTTCTCCTGACACCTTGCTGTTTGCAGGGAGGCATCTGTACCTTGCTGTTTGCACAACCCTCTTGTGCCAAAGGATTTATGAATCAGTTTGTCTCCTGAGCAACACAGCATAAATTGAGAGGAGATTTCATTCTTCTCCTGAGAAATGGATGGGTTTTTTTCCCATGTGCCAGTGGAAGCAAAGGACATGAGGTTTCTTGCACATTCAACCTTAACAGAAAGAAATTATTTGTGAAGACAGAAAATTAGATATTGTGTCCTACTGATCCCTGCTGTGGGAGAGACACAGTGGTTTCCAGGCCGCCTCAAGTTGCATGAATCCCTCCTCCTCTTTCACTGATGACACTATTATCTTTGCTATCACCTGTATAGGTAAAGTAAGTTAGTTTCAGAGTGGTGCCGATTCCTTCAGCAGTGGCTTGGGAGCAGCAAATTTCTGCTTATAAGGAGTACTTGATTAGTGCAGCTGACAGATCTGTCATTCTGTTGCCACGTGGGATTCTGATCTCCTCCTTTTGCTCCTGAATTATTTCCTCCTTTGTCCATTGTTTTAAAAAAGGCTCACTAATTTATTTAAACGCCTTCATAAAGTGCTAATACTGTATAGCACTTAAACCACGACAGTCATATATACCAGCAACTGAAAACAGCAAAGTTGTATGAGAGGACATGCAGTTTTATTCTTGTGTAAAATAGAGAAAGGCCAGCATAAGGGAATCCACTTAACTTTCCCTTTCTTCTCCATGAGACAAAGTTTGCTTTTGGTGCTTTTACAATCACATAAATCAACAGGTGGCATCTTGTTGAGGTAAACTCAGTTAAATCTGTTTAAAAAGAGATCAAGCCCAGAGCCTAACTTGTCAGTGTATCTTTATTTTTTCTTCCCTTTCTGATGCTTTATTTATACAACTGCTTTTCAATTTGTTTTTAAGTAAGCAGTCTATACCTAGCAACACTGAACTGCATGGCAAGGAAGACTGCAGCTGCTGAGCTTTTGCTGTTCCCAGCTCCTGGCGCTGCAGCAGTGGAAAAGTACTGAGAGCTTGAGGAGAATGGGGATGGTTCAGCCAAGTTGGTTTTTTTTCTTAAAGATATTTAACTAAACAAGAAAAACAATGAAGCTCAGATTTATTGTGCAACTGGGTCTTTCTGCACCAGTTAAAGATGAACCTGAAAAGGTGGAACTGAACTATTTTAGTTAAGGCAGAAAGTCCATCTCTGAAGAAATTCTTGAGCTGCTCTAACAATGCAAGCAGCAGTCTGTTTCTCAGCTGCTGCTCTTTTGCCATGTGGAGTGTGCCCCAGAGTTGTGTCAAAGGCTCTATTATTCCAACAGTCTTTTTGCATTTTGATGTTCTCCCAAAATATACTCAGGTTTTGCTGGTATTACTTATGTTTACCTAGTGAGACAGTTTGGCCGTGTGCTCAACATTTTCTCTCAGTTAAGAGTGCCGTAAGTCAGTGGTGTAAGTCTGCAAGGCTGAGTCAGGCCCCACACACGTAACTACCAGTGCCTAAATTAATTCTCTTTGTTCTTTCTCCATACTGATACTTGGACACTGAAGCATGTAATTTAATTTTTTCATTTTTCAACATACCTATGGATTTTTTCCCATTCCAAGGCTTATGTTTATTTTTCTGTACAGAACACTGCTATATATCAACTTTGAAATTTTGTTAATTGAAGGTTTGGTCTCAGCCTAAGCCTCTGCATGGTCTTTTTAAGTCACAGAGACTGTATGAGCCAACAGTAGTGCTGTGCCTCCTGTCCTACTAACTGCTAACCTAGTAAAACTGTCAATTTTAAATATATATATTGGCTACACAGTTTCTCCAGTTTTATGCTTGTTTGGTTGGAGAGATATGTCCAGAGTTGGAGGCAACTCGCTACCCAGTGCAACTGAATGCAGATACATCAACACAAAACTCAGTAGAATGCTGAGTGAATTGTTGGATGCTGCTCACATGCCTTTAATCCATGTGAGCTGCTTACTCAATGAACAGCCAGCTTGAGGCTGTCAAGTATTGAGGCCACACTGCTTTGGAGGTGTGGGACATACAGGCCCTAGAGCTCAGGCTGTGCATCGGTATGCCTCTTATCAGGCTTGGGGATGTTTGCACTGAACCCAGGGAATCAAAAGATCTTCCTCCTTCTTCCTCCCTATTCATCTGCCCCCAACACTGGAAACAGGCATAGTTATCAGGAGGAAGATGTTACTTCCAGATTCTTAGTCTCACTCCTGGCAGTACTTACAGGTCTTCAGCCCCTTGCAAACCCACACCATCTCCTGCTCTGGAGGGAGGATGTGAAAGCGTCAGAAAGCTTACTCCAGTGAAAGCCAACTGCAGACAAAATGAAAGACAGTTGCTTTTAAAATTTCCTCCCTGTCTCAAGCTGTATTCCCTCTCCTCCTATTTCTGTTCTAGAAAGGGAGACTGTACAAAGCTCCCTAGGGTTTACACTGTTGTTGTTGATTTTTGTATGGCAGCCGTTCAGATGCTTTGGTGATTAGCAGCAGTAAAAAGCCTTGACGAAGATAGGCATGACATCAGAATCAGTTAAAGCTTCTCCTCATAAAAGCTTTATAATTTAAAGTTAGACAAAAGGTTTAATGGAAGGACAGTTGTAGAATGTGGGTCAGAGTGCTGAATACAAAGAAAGGTGATGATCAGGTTGGTTCTGCTGAGTATTTTGTTTGCTTTTTAACCCTGCTGCAACAAAACATTGAAGAAATAAAACCCAACTTTCTCACAACTGGTACTTAGTTGGACAGACCTTTGCTTCCCCACACTATCTACTGTCTGTGAAGTCTTCCCTTCTCCTGCACTGTCCATACTACTGAGATTTTGGTTTAGCTTGGATCTGAAAGAAAACCAGAAATGAGCACTCGCAGTGCGTAATGCTCTCAGACTGAGGAGGGAGCACGAGTAGAGTTGGGGACAGAGCAATGTAAGGAAGGCTTGGGGTGGGCATTATGGCATTCTGTCCTCTCTGTGCCATGTAGTCTTGGCACCTTCATCTCAGATCTTTGGTAACTTCTCGCCAGCAAGATTGCTGGGAGGAGGGGTGGAGGGCAAGGCTAGAGAGTTAAAAAGATGAAGAACTATTGGCTTGGACAGGAAATCAGGAGGGAATAGCAAAGCCGGAAAGTCAGCTTTTGTGAAATCTGTAGTTTAAGCTACCCTGGGAAAGTCTCCTTACGTTGCAGTATCTAGTCATTGCAGCTCCTTTCTGGTTCTGTGGGTCACAAACACTGTCTCTGAGGTCCCGGCCACAAGAATAAGGGTGGGAAACCTCATGTTGTGCCTTATGACGATAGATGTGATTACAAGTGCAGACTGCCGCCTCTATGGGTCATTTAGTACTGTGGATATATGATACCTAAGCTGGTCATTTAAGCCACCTGTCTCATACAGCCACATTACAAGACACACCAAAGTTCAGGTGGTGCTTCATCTGGCACCTGGGACAGGAGATGCAGTGACCTGCACAAGCACTTGCATGACCCGTTTCAGGGCTAATGCTGCTAACTTCTCACCTTCATGAAATTCCCTTCAAGCCCCCTCTGCCTAATAGCGATCAGAGGCACATGCTTTAAGGGATGGAGTATCTGCTGCAGGCTTCATGGATCTCTCTTCTTTTGCCTTTTCAGGTTACCAAAAATGAACGACAGGTGATGAAGCCATTGTATGATAGGTATCGGTTGGTCAAGCAGATCCTCTCCAGAGCCAGCACCATCCCTATCATTGTGAGTAGAGCATTCTTCTGGGGGATGTTCATTTGGTTTAGAGCTGAGGAAACAGGAATCACTGCACTGTTGCATACAACCCAATTGCTAAGGCCAAGTCCTAGCCTATCCTATCGCTCAGAGACCAAGCAAATGAGTGAACCGGTGACACACCATATACTGAAGTTGGGCAAAGCTGGTGTAAGGGACTCCAGTGCCGACCACGAGCCATGGGACACATTTCACCCTGTATTGTTTCTCCTCTTTCCATTGGGCTGCTGCTGGTATTTCATCATCTTGTGTTTGGCTACAGCCTTGCTTCTCTTTCCTTATCAATCCACTCTGACCTGCAGGTCTTCTATGCTACTTAGTTATGCAGGGTTGTATGTCAGGAACGCAGACTTGCATGGGTCCCACAGGACATACCAGTCTCCTTGGCTGAGAGAAAAGGGCCAACAGTCTCCAAACACTTCATTTGTATTAAAGAGATCCTGCAAGTGGTGGATATTCCTTCATACGAGATGGTGCTTTGGCAAGGAGGCACTGCCACTAGCAAGGAATCCAGTACACCCCTCTAGGCAGCAAATGCACTATCTCAATTTTAGACAACTTGTGTAGGTTACTTCTAAAAAATTATTTGATCTAAAAAGTACATACAGAATACTTTTAGCTTAAGTCCATGGAAAGAGAACTGTTTTATCATGGTTCCTGTTTACTCTGTCTGTCATGTATGATCCTTTACCTTTTTTTGCCTTTCCCAAGCAGCGCTCATGTCCTGACCACTTTTTGTAGACCACTAGTCGAGGGAATAGACTGGCACAGCATTACTCAGTACAGTCACACTGAGAAGTGGGGTTTTTTCTGCAAATAGTGAGAGGTGATCCTGTATTTAAAACAAAAAGCTGTTTCTCCTTGAATATGCAAAGAACTCCCTAAAATGGGTGCTGTGAAGACGGTGCTGGCAATCAGGAAGGAAGGAATCGTGTAGCTGTGCATGGGCAGTTGAACACAAAGATCTCAAAACACAGCTCAGGTCCTGTTTAGAGACAAAATTGAAACTGCACAGTGGCTGGCAGAGGAGAGACAAGACTGGCTTTCCCCAGCCCCTAAGCAAGAACAGTGAGATGCTCATGCAGAGGCAGCATACATTTGAAAACCCAACCCTACATCATTAGGCACTTCAGTGGGAAATTAGGCTCCTGGAAAGCAAGCCTGGAGAGTCTAGAGGGGCTTACACTATAGCTCTGGAGAGCAAACCAAGTATGTGTACATATGGGCCTTGGGCTGGGGGTTGTTTTCTTGCAGCCTTTACTTTGTAGTTCCTGCCCAGCCGGTATTCCAGTATCCAAGCTTTTTCTTTAAAAGTGTTTGGCAGTGATGTCTCTTGCTAAGCAACATCCTGAGAGAAAATGGCCAATGTTTAGTGGATTTACCGGGCATGTTTTTGTCCTTTAAGAAATAGCTTTCTCCTGATGGTCCAGCAGTGAGCTGAGAGTGAATGTGTGGATGAGAATGTGCTGAGAGCAGGTGATGGAGGAGAAAGGGGTTCATAATGTAACGTACTTGTTAACACCTGTCACAGGGTTCCCCCTCCAGCAAGCGGAGAAGCCCTTTGCTGCAGCCAATTATCGAGGGCGAAACAGCTTCCTTCTTCAAGGAGATAAAGGTGAAGACCTCCAGCTGCTAACTAATTGCTCAGTTTGCATCAATTTCTCTCTTATACCAATGAAAGAGAATGGTTGATTGATACTTTTTTCCATCAGTGTTGTTTTTTTTTGCAGTGTCCTCCTGAAAAATCAGTAGCTGCTTTAAGCCTCGCCAGTTCTGATCAAATTCTTCCTTGTAGATAAGACTACAGTATTTCCTTTGCACTCTTTCGCTATTACTTGCTTTCAATTCATATTTACCCTTCTCCTTCCCCCTCCACCTGCACAGAATAGATTTGATTTTACTCTTTAAGAAAAAAGATCACAGTTCCCTTTGTACCTTGCTTTTTTCTTGCTTCCCTCTTTTCTTTAATGACATTAACTTGCTCTGCAGTAGTTTCTCTCACTCCAAAGCTCTGCGGTTTGCACACAGCACCGTGGCAGGAATGAGCCCTCACAAAACTAACACTCGCACATGGAGCCAACCAGGGCACTTGCGGGATCCTTTTCTACTCCCCTTCACGTGCTTATTTTATCCAGGGCTCTTTGTCAACACCTTGTGAAGGGTATTTCTAAGCAAGTCACATGAGGATAGAAGTAAGAACAGCTCAGTTCTGTTAGTTAATGCTTAGTCAGATTTGGATGGCAGGATTGTTGTGTTTCTTTCTCATGCTGCTGTGGGGTAGTAATCCTTGGTGGTGAAGACTGTTGTGATATTGGGCCTTTTTCCCCTTGGAAGAAGGGAAGTTCAGCGTTTGACCAGGACATGTAGCATGGAGCTGGACCCTGAATTGTTTTTGTTACCCTTGCAGTGTAACGGGAGAAAGGTGCTTCAGCACACTTGGGTCTTTTATCTGTTATCCAGCCAGAGTTTGGTTAATGATGGTGTAAGTACTACAGACGTAGACATCCAAGGTGGTTTGATTATGGGGCAGTTACAGTAGATTGTATATTAATGGATGGTTCAAGGCACGTACTCATTAAAACCAGGTGGCAGAGTGAAGATGTTAAACTGCTGTTTGAAGGCTGGTTAATCATCACTGAGGTCTTCGTATTTTCTAGTTAACTGCTGGATCAAAACTGTAGTAGTGGTCTGGTGGGGGCTGTTTTTGTTAGGTTTTGGTGTTTTTCTTTTATCATGTCCTCTCTTTTTCACCTATGCTTGCACTCAGAGTCAAAACTTCTGTCAATTATGATCCCCGATTAGTATGGCTGGTGCTGCATTGTGTCAGCTCAGCAGTGTCCTGCAGAGAATACAAACCTTGAGATGTTTCTGACTGAAGATCAGGGTGACAGCCTTAAGCCCATTAACAATTACATGCCTAGTAACACTTAAATGGTGCCCTGAAGCTTTACAGGGCAGCTTTGCACAGAACCGCACTCAGAACTAAAGAGAGGAAATTGCCAAAAGGCCACAAAAATTATCCCTCAGACAGGTCTGCTATGGGTGGAGCACTGCCTGTCTCGATGGGCCCCTGACACTGTCCACTGTCAGGTGCTTTCATTTTTGGTTCTTTTTTTGGAAGCATTTGGGAGAGTTGGATAAAAGCTTGAAAGGTGATTTGAGGCGAAGCCTTACCAAACATTTGGGTACAATATCTTGAGTATCGTCTGTGTTAAAAAAAGTCCTTGGGAAGCTTGCTTGCTGAGAGTGCTGATGGTGGGATACTCTGGAGATTTTATGTTTGCAACTCTGGAAAGTTTAAATGCCTTATGATTGCCTAAATAAGATCCAAGCAGGTGCAAGCCAGATGGATCTAGTCAGTGAAGATCATTCTGGTTTGAGGTGTAAATGCCAGTGCAGGTTTAAAATAAGATTCCCATATGAGACTTGCTTATAATGAAGGCCTTAGATGGCTGTTTCCATTCAAGTTCTTGCTAAGAATCCCTTTAATTCACTCCTTAGTTTTAAACAGCAAAATGCTTTAAGAGGTCTTGTGACAGCGACATGTAGTGTTTTGGCACTGAGGTCTAAACGAGTGAAATTTCTACACTTTCTTCTCCTCCCATGGGCTTCCATTGGCAGGAGGCTCACTCCTGAGCTCTGGGCCAGAGTAATCATTGCTGGCTTGGGCAGTGCACTGATGCCCTGGAGCGAGGCAAGCGAGATGGTCCCATGGGTGTCTGTGGGGAATACACCTCGCATGTGTCCTTGGGAGCAGTTTGTCACACTGCTTCCTTCCTCTCCAGAAGCAGAATCCAGCAGCAACTTACTCTCCCAGGAAAGGGCATAGGAGCTCCTCTTTTGGTGCCAGACAGAGTGCCCTGATATAAAGCATAGCATTTTTACTGCTTAGATTGACTTAGCAAATCCTCCTCTGTGTCACAGCGGGATTGGTGTTCTGCTGCAGTCGGAGTTGCCCTTACCTGACAGGGCAGGATGGCATGCTTGGGGACTGGTCAATATGGTTTCCACTCTCCAGCCCAGCCTGAAGTTGTTTGCAGGGTTTAAAAACAGTATGTGACTGCTGGTTTATGCCTTCTGTTTAAACTATATCATTTACGGTTAGAGAAATGGTCTTATCCAATCATATGCTAAATATTGCTTTAACTTTCGCAAGTTCCCTGCAGATTTCCCCAAGTTGTATTCACACTTTTCCGTATCTTTTATCATTATTTTTACACAAAACTTCTCCCCAGCTAATCTTTTTTTATCCTCACGCCTCCATCTTGGTTGTAATTCTCAGCCTGTGGCTTTGAATTGCGTTTTCATGGCCTAGAGCTTTTAACATAAAAAGTAAACTCTGGGCAAACTCGGATTTCATGTAGATGTGTTTGTTTATAAATCATTGACTTTAAGGATTTAATGGGACTATGACAGGTCCTAATGTTACTTTTTCCCTGTTTGCTCGAAACATGGGAGCAATCTTTTAGGAATAGTTGAACCATTCACAAGGAATCACATGCAAATAAAAGAAAGAAAATGGCTTCTTTTGATCCCAATACAACAATATATTTTTGCATATACTTGAAGACTTCAGTGATATTAGCCCTCAAAAGCTTTTAAAGATATGCATGTGCTTAGATCCTTCCTAGCTAGAGTTACATGGTTGTAAAATAAGTGTATACACCTACATACATACGAGATTTACTGTCCATGCTAGCATTGATTACCTTCCTCTGATGCTTATGCCTCATTCCTTATGTTAAGGTTGAAAACTGCCTTCTAGCAATGTCTCTGCATGTCAGAGAAAACTGGGCCCTATTCCCTGATAATCCAAACGATTTCTGGACAGTGTCGCAGGACAGGCCCAACATTTGAGAATGCTGCGAATTATGAATTAGCAGAAGTACAGCCAGGACTTTCAGATCTTGTGCCTATAAATTTTGCAAAAACTTTGAACGCAGCCAATTCATCAGTGTACTTTGGGGAAATTGCACTGGGCAAAGTGTTTCCATTCCAATTTTTTAGTGTAATCCAGCTAAATGGTACAGAACTGATGTTGGGAACATGTTGACAACAGTAGTCCTTTTTATGGTTAACCATATCCTGTGTTTGGACCATTGAAAGACTGATCTGAGCTCATTGATACCACTGTATGAGCATTTGAAGTCTTGAATTCAGCCATTAGAGAGAGCTGTTGAGCTGCATCTATTGAGAATATTTACCATTTTAACTTGGCAATCTGTATGCTGCCAGGTGTATTTGTGAGGAAACTTAGAGGATGGCTGGTATGCTTTATACAATATGCACAATGGCTGTAAGTGGTTTTATTTACATCAGGGTACGTAAATCACACGCAGCAACAGGTTGCTAACAACCCCACATATTTTTTTCACTCAGTTTTTTTGCCACCAATCTGAGTTGGTGGTCGCAGTTTCTCTGACATGCTTTGGGTATAGGGTGTCTTATTGATGGTCTTCTGGTGTCTGTATTGCTTGGCAATTGAAGTGCTTGCTCTGCCTATCCACTTCTTTTCATACCTGTTCCCCAGTGCATGTCGTGAAAGGAGGTGCCTGTTTCTGAGAAGGGAAGCAGTAACCTATTGTGTTATGGGGGTGCTCTGTCCCTCTCTGTAGGAGGAAGAGGAGGGGTCTGAGGAGGACAGCAATGTGAAGCCAGATTTAACAATTACCATGAAAACAGATTTCAACGTGCGTAGCTTCTTGGATCAACTAGAAGATGATGCCGACGGCTTTGTTTCCCCAGTGGATGATAAGATGCCATCTAGGAGCAATCAGGATATGGGGCTTTCAAACCTCCATGAAGCATCCATGTACGTTGAATTCACAGGCAACTTCAGAAAGTTCTTTCTTCCTAAAATAGCATTACATTTGTCAGAGAAGTGTCTAGATTTTTTATTTTTTATTTTCTACTTATGATCTGAGTCAGAAGTTTTTGTGCTTTATTTTTAAATGCTATAGACCCTCATGGTTTTGTCCTGTAACTGATTCTTGACTTCTGCATCTTTGGGTTCTAGTACTAAATAGTAGCTCCACTTCAGCAGTGGCAAGCCTTTATCATGAAAACAACCCTGTATTCTACAAGGTTTTTGAGGTTTCAGTGAGGTCATGTTGAACTAGCTTTGCTAGTTTCAAGCAGCTAGGTCTGATACAAACACGTAGGTGGTAGCCTTAAGTTGTGACCATTGGATCTTGATCATATAAAAGTCACGAAAATCAGATCCATTTTCAGCAAGTAAGTTTAATTCAGTGAATTGTGAAATGCACACTCGACCTCCTTAGAGGCTTCAGCCTAAGTGCATGTTTGGTTTGCTGAAGTAAATTCAGAGAGCTTTCTGTTGCAAGTAACACCAAGTTGCCGGAGCTGCTTGCAGGAGCAGCTCCATTGCTTGGTATACCTACAACCACGCATTTGTAGATTTACTGTATGTTTCCTGTTATACCTGTGTACATATGTATGATCCCATTTCTGTTTAAACCCAACAGCCCTGAACTGTTAGAGCAGCTCCAAGAAGTCAGGGAAGAGAAAAAGCGGATCAGAAAAAAATTGAGGGACTTTGAAGATAATTTTTTCCGACAAAATGGAAGGTAACAATTTCTCTGTCCTTCAGCTACTTTCAGTCTGTTTGGCATCTGCAAAGACCTCCAAATATGGAAAGTTACCCAAATTCATTGTTACATATTGCTTTGTCAGCATTTTACTCACATTTGTAACAGTTGCCCATTAATATGGATTACTTCCCCTTTTCCCCTCCCACCAAAGAACTTCAGGGACCACAGCCTCCTTGAAAACTTTGTCTTAGGACATGCAGTGGGAAGCAGAAGTACAGATGTGAAAATCCAGCTGCCTCTAGCACAGCTGACAGGAGTAGTGGAAGTTTCTCAGCTACAGATGAATGGGGTTTTTTCCTCATGATGTATGTTTAGGTTTGTGTCCTGTTCTTGCTTGTCTGTGAGGCATTCCGATGCTAGTTTAACAAGTATTTCTGCTTTAGTGGGCTGGGTGTACTGTTCTCAGAAAATGCCTCTCATCAATGAGCTGATAGAATGTTTTAATGTATTTCTACTCAAATGATCTTGTTAGTTTCTTGCCACCAGCCATCATCCTTAGAGGTTCTTGTAAAATCACTGAAAACTTTAAAGTTTCATATAACCTAAGAGAAATCTGATCAGGTGTCATCTTCCCTTTCATGCCTGTTCATGCAAGTGATGTGGTGCCAAGCCAGGAGAAGCTTGGCATTTTATTTTGTTGTATTTTATTTTGCCATGCTAGCAGGCTGATACTGAGATGGTTCCTGCAATGTTTTTAAACTGTTGTGTGGAGGCTGGCAATTTCAGAGAAGCAGGGCATGCTTTAGATAAGGCTTTGCATTTGGAACCATGGGATTCTGTTCAGCCTCAATGTGCACGCATCCCAAAAAATGCTTGAGCTGTTTGTTTGCCCCTCTTTTTTTTTCCCCCCTCTCAAAAGAAAACTTTTGGTCTTGTTCCCCAATGGAAAGTAGAGGAGAGGAGCTGCTTTGTAGGTCTTTTTGGGGGACAGAGGGAGGAGGCTGCTGAGGGAAGATGTCCTGTTTTCTCATGATCTGCTTTCCCTCCCATAGGAATGTGCAGAAAGAAGATCGCACTCCAATGGCTGAAGAGTACAACGAATACAAGCAGATTAAGGCCAAGCTGAGGCTGCTGGAGGTCCTCATCAGTAAAAGAGATATTAGCTCCAAGATCATGTAAAGGAAAAGATTATTTTTGCCAGTGAACAAAGAGGACAGAGCACCAAATGGACAAATGCATGAAGTGGATGCAGTGGGAGCCTGGCTGGGAAGAGCTGAGGAGCTCCCTGGGAACTGAAGGGCCATTCCCAGAGGTGGGAGGGTGAGGAAATGTGGCTTTCCATCACTCTCTACACTTGCTGTTGCCCACTCTTTCTCCAGGCCTGTTGCCCAAAATGGAGTTTGCCACTGTAGGAGACATGACGCTGCGCTCAGTGACTGCACTGAAGGGATTCTTCTGTTTTGATTTGCTTACAGATCCTGTAATATTTAGAATATCAAAGCCAGCCATGCTATTTTTTTCCCCAGGATATCATAGCAAGAGGCACAGTAGGATGAATAGTGATAAATCATCAAATAGCTTCTACTTTAGTTTAACAGGCAAGCGCCGTGACTGATCTGATGTGAAGGCACAGGCCAGATAGCGCCAAGACTCTTCTCTTGTAGCTACAGTAAAGATCTTCTCAGACTTTTGACCTGACTGCTTGGAGTCCAGCATTTTCTGTTGCTCTAGAGAAATGGTGTAAGAAGCTCCCAGTCCCAGTGTAACTTGTACTGCTCAGAGCTGGTAAGAGTCACAGTTTTGCCCAGGCTTGAGTTGGGTTTTCTTCCCACTTTCTTGATGGCCAATTCAGCTGAAGTAGAAGAAAGCACTTAAATCTGCTTGCGATAGCAAAGAAAATGAGCCATGAGCAAGGTTCTTGTTGGCTTGTTGTGCTTGGAAGGTGATACTGTAACATTATGACCATGTTTGGGCAATTAGGAAGAGGTTTTTAAAGCTTTAAGTCAGAATCCCTTGGGGTTTTGGTAGCTGATCAGTTAATTATCTGGTGTCAAGTATCTCGAAGACTCATCCCATCAGGACATGTGCTTCATCATCTGGTACAAGCATAAGAGTCTAAGCTGGACAGTACACGCGGGTGTCATGCATACTCGCTAGCATGAATTTTGTGCTTTCATGTACACTGTCAGACTCTGGGCTGCAGCAATGACACTGTGGCAGTGGCAGCAGGGGGTGATCTTCTCTTCCCGGTGTGTGTAGGTGGTGTGCCAGTGCAGAGCATACTGTGGGGAACTGACAGCCTAGAGCCATGCTCTGTCAGTGGAAAGGGCCCGTGTCTCAGGTGCAGGTTTTGACAATCCAATGTTTTCAAATTAATTTATGAATGATGTAAAGAATCGTTGAATGGTTTGGGTTGGAAAGGACCTCAAATATCATGTAGTCTACACCGGTGCCATGGGCAGGGACACCTTCCACTAGACCAGATTTCTCAAAGGCCCGTCCAACCTGGCCTTCAACACTGTCAGGGATGGGCAGCCACAGCTTCTCTGACTTTCAGAACAGAAAGTCCTGGGACACCTGATTCAGGTGTTCATGTCAAACAGATGCTGCCTGAAGAAGTGCAAGGTGGCAAGTCCAGGGATGCACCAAGTAGCTGAGGGCTCACAGTTCTGTGGTCCCAGGGCACTGGGTTTGCTTCCCACTCCAGAGGCTTGTCTGCATCCATTCAGTCTGCCCTGAGCCAGGGCCTGACCCTGATGTCCCAGGGAGAGCATTTCTGTAATGCTTTCTTTGGTGTGACCCCTGTGGAGCTAATGTGCAGAAGCCAAATGGCTGGGATCAAATACAGTGCCAGTCATCGTAGCCAGGCCTCACACAAGTCATGCTGGAAGAGGCAAGAAGATGACTCCCAGAACAACTTTTCCCCCTTCTTTCTTTACATGGGCAAGTGGGCTCACAAACACATGTATTTGGGTTGTAGTACTCAGACTCACCCCCTTCCACTTGTTGTAAGTGCTGTGTTAACTCTTGCCAAAACTGGTGCTGTTTTGGTCTCTTCAGAATCCCATAAACCCTTCAAAAGGCAACCTTCTCCCAGTGGGTTTTGCACATGTCCCTTACTAGTGTGGATGGGTAAGGCAATGAGGTGTGTTAATTATTACTGAAAGCACTTAGGACGGGGGCTCCCAGGTCGTTTGTTTGGTTTTTCTTTGTTTTACTGATTGCAGAGTTGCCTATTCTGTACAAAATCAGTGAAGGCTGAATTTCATATTTCCAAAGAGTCCCAAGGACTTGTGTGCTGACCTGGGGCCTGGCTCTCCAGAGGTGCTGAGTTCCCATCACCTGGGGGATGTGGGGCTCTGCCTCTGCCACACTGAGCCTTTGGGTTGTTAACTGGGCTGACAGGTGGGTGCAAAAGCTGCTTTTGGAGATGGGTTTGACTGGAAGGGAAGCCTGCCCAGGGTAAACCCCTGTCGGAGCACAGGGCAGCCCAGGAAATCAGAGCCGTGCCTTTGTACTTCAGCCTGCTCTTATGGACTCTTCCTCTCGGAAACCACAGTCGGCTCTCCCTAGTTATTTAGGTATTTTGGCTCAGTTTTGTACTGTTCAGGCCCAGTTCAGCAAAACAAAAACAGGGGTGGTGAGCGAGTGCCTCAAACTGGTCTTCATTCAGGATTTTGCTGAATGGTGACGGGCTAAAGCTTGAATCTGGGCCTGGACATCTTTATATGGACAAGAGAAGCAGTTTCTGCCCTTTTTCAGAGCCGTGCATCTTTCCAGCAGGCCAAGGTTTCCCAGGAATATGTTTTCTCTGCTTATTTTTTAAAGCCTGTTTGCACTGTGTACTGATAAATTATCTCTTTTGCTGGGTATTGCCCCTGACAAATCTTGATAAATGAATATGTAGGGAACAGTCCGTTTTATTTTTAAAACCGATGAGATTGTAGCATTTTCTGATGCTTAGTTACCGCTGTTTACATGGTAGATTGCTAGAGTTTCCGATAGTTTATATGAAATGTAAGTACAATTATGCACTTTAGAGAGTTTCTATTTTTGAACTTTGAAAGCTAAAAGAAACAAAACCTGTTAACTGAGACTGTACATTAAAAGAAAAACAAACAAAACCCCATCCTCACCATTTCTCTTTTTAAACTGTTCTTTCTCTATGGCAAAGAGGAAGAAAAACCATCTGCCTGGTTGCAAAGGGAACTGCTAGGAAAGACTGTCATAGAGAGAAATGGATTTTGAAATCAAAGTCCTGGAAAGACACGTACAAATGCTCAATGTTCTGCCCTGGGTTTGCAGATGCTGTCACTCCCCTCTCCCAGGCCTGCTCAGGAGGAGGGCTCTGAGGCCTGAGGACTAAAATGCTGACTTTGTATCTCCCACAGCTGATTTGACTTCCCACTAACCACAAATAGCCAGAGAGGATGTTTGCCCTGCCACACTCCTCAAAGTCGACATCTGTGTGTTTTGTTTGACAGTTTGTCTATGCCAACATCAGTGACTATTGCCTGGAGAACATTAAATACAAGACTGTGTGTTTTAAAAGGTGTGAAGCACTGTACAAAAATGTACTTTATGTGATATAAATAAGCTGTTGAGTGTAAGACAACCTGTTTCCGTGTCACTAGAACAAACTGTCTCCTGTAGGATGGCAGTACAGTCTGTTGGGCTTCCCATCACTGGGGCCATTTCAGACACGTGTGTCTGTGTGTTACCACATTGTGGTACAGTAAATCACTGCGGTTTATTTAAATGATAATGATGATGATGATGAATGGGTTGTTGACAAAATGAGGTTGCAAGAGTTAAAGATAGAGGAAAAACTTGTTATTCTTACAAGTTGCATTTGGTTTTATTCTGTTTACTCCCAAGTAAACAGTCAAATAATGGATGTTTATGTTCAAGGCAATGAAATTAAAGCATCTTATCTTTTAATCATTCTGCTAAGACATCAGTTGTTATTCCTGGTACGTGCAAGATTCAGAGGGTAGGAATCCTCTTTGGAGATGCTTGCAAATCCTTGATTCATTGGTGCTTGAAGCAAGCCACCGAGGTGAGAGCCGAGCTGTAGCCTGTGACTGTCCCCATGGTACCCAGAGGTGAACCTCATCCCTGCTGCTGGGTCCACCTGTGCCTGCTGCTGGCCGGGGCTGGGGCTGAAGTGGTGGCTGGTCAGCAGGGCCATCCCAGGGCCACGCTTTTGCCCTTGCCATCCTGGTGGCAACCGGTGTGGGTTTGGTCCAGCGCGTACATACAGGCTGTGGCGTTGTGCTTCACCTTGTGCTCCAGCTTACTTGGGCTTCACTGTTTCTGTTTCCCATCTGTTGGAGGGGGTATGCAAGGGCTGCTGGCTGTGGGGAAGGGAATTTGGGTTGAGACTGGTTTCTCTAAGCCAAGGCAGAGGAGAGGGCTTTGTTTACTTATGTGCAGATGGGGATGTTAATTTTACATTTGGAAACTGTAACGAGTGATGTGTTTATTTGTCCTCTAGTGTGGGATAACGCCATGGAAAGGGTGGCTCCCTTCCTGCCAATCTCTGGACGCTGTCATATTCCTAAGGGCAAGAAGACCCTTTATCGCAGTGGGCGCGCAGAGCATGAGCAGAACCAGACCAAAACCTGGGCCCTGCACTTGTTGCATGCCTGGGCTGATTTCACAGTTAGGTGCTACGAAGTGACCCTGTTCATTTGCCTTTGGGATGTGGTGCAGTGATTCACATGCACTTGACCATGCCAGAGCCTGACCCTGTAGCTGCTTTCTCTCTGGCTCCAGCAGGAAGACAACCACTGGGATGAGGCACACACTCGGTACATGTACTGGCGCCTGCTGGACTCAGCTCTTCAAAACCCTTTGCCATGCGTTCTGATACTGCTCTGACTGCAGAATTTATGTGTATGGAGAGAAATCTCACCCTGTGTCTGTCTCACCTAAATCCCTCTCACTCCTCTGAAGAGGAGCTGTCCTTTGCTGCCTCCATGGTCCTTGCTCGGGAGGAGTGAGCTCTATGAATGCTAAATGTGATGACATGCTGGTAAACAGGGTCAGGGAGGTTCAGGGTCAGAGCAGTGCTGTTTCTGCAGGGGATTGGCCTTGCAAACATTTAAACAGTACAAAAAGCAACTGTTCTCCAGCCTTAAAATGGTAAATTGAAGAGACAACTACTGAAAACCACCCTAGGGAGCTTATTCTCTGCAAGTGCATGCAGTGGGCGAAATTCCAGCCTTACTGGAAGCCAGTGTTGCTGTTTGTTAGTTTTGCAATAGCGCTCAACTGCGGCTCACCATTTCTTTGGGTCTTTTTAAAGGCAGGGTAATGAGGTTAGCCCAGCCTGGGCTAGAAAAGTGACAAAAGCCACTTTCTGGAAAAAATAAAAAGGACTGAAATTGTCACGGACTGAGTAACAAATAACTTTTGCAGAGTTCAATAGCTGGGAAAGTACAAAGTAACCCATGGTGGGTAGAAGGGGAGTAAGTGAGGCTGAGTGCGCCTGGTAGATCACACTAACAAAGGTCACAGCCTGCCATGGCTACAGCAGACAGGCAACATGCAGAGCTGCACAATGAGCATGACCCAGGTTGACACTAAGCAAGATTTCCTGGTCCCTCTCGTTTCTCCTTCGGGGTTTAGTGAGGTGCTGGTGCCTGCACCCATCACAGCATGCAGCGTTCAAGGCCCTTTGCTTGGGATGTGAAACACACAGATGGGCTGTGAGGCACCAGTGGTGACCGGCCCCTCTCCACCTCATGTGCCTTGGTGCCCCCATAGAAAGAAAAGTCATGGAAAACACATAAAAAGCCCTTGTCCTTGGAGCTGGCTGTAGAGCAACGGCTCCGGGTATTGAGAGGGCAGGTGAGTCTCACCAACCTGTTCTCGCGGCACCAAGTGGTAGACGCTTGCTGGACCTTCTGTGTTCAGAGTGATCCTTGTGCCTCTCTTTGCACACCCGCATGCAGAGGTGAATCACCTCCTAGTACATGGATATGGGTATACATCAAATGAGACAGATACAGTTCTGCAAGTAACTAATAATGATCGCTTTTTGTAAGACTGCAGTTGCTGTATAAAAGCAACTTGGTAACTGTCACTCAGCCCCTGTAGGCCACACACAGCCACAGAAACCTCAGCAAACAGGCATCTGGGTGCGTTTACATGATTTATGTAATCAAGTTTAATCCGAAGCCACATCATCTTTTTTAAGGTAAATGGCTCAGCAAACACTATGTGTACATGTTGTATTTTGTATCAAACAAACAGGGAAATAAACCTGTTTTGACTGCAGTTTGTTACATGCGGGATGCTCACTGCCAGGGGTGGCTCAGCTCTGCTCGCCCATGGCTGGGCAGCAGCAACCACCCTGCCCTTGTCCCCATGGCCTTGGGCTGGCTCTTGCCGCAGTAGAGAGAAGCCACGTTGACGTTTCACTCACCCCTCCCTCGAGTCGAGCATAACCTCACCCCAAGATGAGGTGGCCAGGCAGGGCCTGAGCTGCGGGTGCATAGCAGTGTGCACACCAAAGGGGTGCTCACCCTAGCCCCTTCCTCTTCCTCCTCCTCAGCTGAACAGGACTGACATCTGCTAGTGGAAAATAGATATGTGTATAGGTGCATGAGGTATAAATGTATCTATACGCGCTTTGCATGTAGATACTATGTAAAAGAGTATACACACTTCTGTATATTGTGCATAATTACACAGACGTGTCTACAATCATACAACACATGCAATACACTATATGCACAAGACACTCTAAATCCAAAGTATACGTTCTATAAACACTATCATAAAAGTATATAGACACCAGATGCACAGCACCCTCTTGGGTGAGGAGGTGGGGGCTCCCCAAGCTAACAGAGCAGCATGCCCTGGCACCCAAGGGAGCCTCTCAGCCACCAAACTGCACCCTGCCTACACCTGCGGGACAGGCAGCAAAGACCAGAGCCTGGCAAAGCTTTGGTGGCCTTCAGTGCTATGCAGGAAAGCACCACTGCACACACTGGTGCCTGTGAGGTGTAAGGAAAGGAGGAGAAACACAAGGGATGGGGATGAAGGGACGGAGATGGACAGACTCAGGTCCTTCCACCGAGGACATGCCTGACTGGTTGAGCGTGGACAGGCAGATAAAACTCTTCCTGCGCTGTCAGTGGAGACAGCTTCCCGTCAAAAAGACAGCCACTCGGTCAGAATTAAACATTAGATTTATTGCATAATACTGTACTATGTACACACACATTGAAAATAAACATTTGATATCATTGTATATTTGTCCTCAACGCTGCATTAGAAAGAGGCTGAGGGGCTCCGTGTAGCCCACAGCTTGTCTTAAAAAAACCCAGAAGCCTAAAACCTTTTGTTACGAGGTGCAAAGTTCAATACTGTCTATTGAACATGGTGCATAAATACTATGTCCTAATAACAAGTTAACGTCAAAACCACCCTAGGCTTAAAATGAGATTTACATCAAGACCTGAAAAATGAGGGGAAAGGGAGGGAGCGGGGGGTAAAAGGGGAAGGAAATCATTCAAACTTCATTTAATGGAGGGGTGAGACTGGGGGAAGAGGATAAAGGCTCTCCAGTCTTACAGCATAGATTTAGGTAATGATTTTGCCTACTCAAGTACTCCTGTACATTCCCAGTCTAATTCATACAGATTGTCCTTCAGGGCGACCCTGCCAAACAGCTGTCAAGTGAAAGGGCTCCTCTCAAACAGCAAAACAAAGTGACCCTAACTGCAAAAATAAAACCAATCTCCAGAGGGTTATCCCTCTAATGTGGATCTCAGGCCGGTTTGTTTTCTCAGACTGGGTGAGACTGGAGAGCTCATACACGCCTCATGCACTCACACACACATACTTTCACACACAGGTGACTCCTGAAGAAAGGTGGCAGTGGTAAGAGCAGCCCCTCACTCTGCACTGGAATAACAGCTCTGTTCAGGTGGAAAAACAGGGCTTGGCAAAGCCTACCTGTCTGGCTTCTGGACTTACCATGGTACAAACACCAATGCAAGACAGATGCACTTTGAGAAACGCATTATCACAGGTAAGGTTTGTCCTTCCGCAAGCCTCAACACAAAGCCCGCTCCAGAGGAGTCTGAGGCTTTAAGCTGACACTGCTTGGAAACAAAATTCAAGACAAGTGAGGATAAACAAGCCAACCCCCCCATCCATCACATCCTTCGTGAGACAGCCTGTTGCAAAAAGACAGAGCACCCCTAGTATACCACCCTGGGCATCACGAATGACATCCCAGCCCATTACCATCCACCAAGAAGCAAAGGGCAGAAGGGGTATTTCTATTCGAAGCAAGCAAGAACCAGCTTGCATTTAAAAAGGGAGGAAAAAAGGGTGTCGGGAAATCACAGCTTGTCAAAAAGGAGATCACTATTTCATCTTCAATTTCCATCATAGTCTAATGCAAGGAACATCAAAATATTTAAACTTGATTAAAAGGAGAGGTAAGTGTGTGTGTGTAGGGGCAATAAAAGCAAACTACAAGGAACTGCTGTGAGGGCAGTGATGTCCAGTTGGAGGGGAAACAACAAAAATGCCCACCAAACTAATTTTGTTCAGTAGATGAGAAAATTCAGAGTAACAGCCTCTCCCTGCTGAAGCCCCACAAAATGATGGGGGAATCAGGCAGAGACTGCATCATTTCAACCTGTTATTATTATTACTAATTATATTTTCCCCCCAAATGTCCTGATCCATTCCCTTACAAAAATAAAGCCAAGCCCATTGTTTTCTTCCTCTGTACCCAAGTGTCTGTGCCTCTCCTGCACAGGTCAAGCCAAGCTAAAGCCCTCGTAGTGATCGATGGCTTGCACCAGCCGGGCGCTGAGGATCTCCTTGCTGCTGTACTTGGGCAGGTCCAGGAGGTTGTAGCAGGTATGTGCCACGGGCAGGTACTGCTCCCCGCTGGTGGTGGACTGGATGACGATGCGCAGGCTGGACATGCCGTAGATGGGAATGCGGTCGCTGCCCGTCAGGAACACTGGGAGAAGCAGAGGGAGGGGTGGGCAGTGCAGGCACCTGAAGGCAAACTCCATCCCCACCCGCACCTCAGGACCCTGCCTGGAGGGGCTGACACGCTGAACGAACTCCATTCAGGGCATGACTGGCCTCACAGGGGAGGTGCAGGAGAGCAGAGGCAAGAGGCAAGGCCACTGCTGGGTGCACAGATGAGAAAATAGAGGCCCATGACACCCCCTCCCTTTAAAAGCTCCCTCCTATGCCCAAGCAGGAAAGAACAAAGCCAGGGCTGTCTATTGCCTTTAGCCCCACGCAGAAAGGCCGAGGGGGCAGCCTCCCTGCTGCCACCCCTCCCAGACACAGCACCTCAGTGCTGGAACCAGGGTTGGTTCCTCCTTGCTGTTCCTCATCATACTCATGCTCCCCCTGAGCATGACCCTTATGCACTATCCTACCCATGGCAGTTGGAGAGGAGGTTGAAGGGACCTCTGGAACCTCCGGGCCAACCCCCAGCACAAGCAGGGCCACCTAGTGCAGGCTGCCCACAACTGTGTCCGGATCTTGAATCTCTCCAAGGATGGAGACTCCACGACCTCTCTGGCTAACTGTGCAAGTGCCCAGTCACCCTCACAGGGAAGAAGCCGTTCCCGATGTTCAGAAGGAACCCGCTGTTTTCCACTTTGTGCCCATTGCCTCTGGTCGTGTCACTGAGAACCACTGAGAAGAGCCTGGCTATGTCCTCACTGCACCCTCCTTTCAAGTATTCATACTCACTGATTAAGTAAGTCCCCTGAGAGCCTTCTCCAGGCTGACGAGTTCCAGCTCTCACTGCCTTTCCTCACAGGAGAGGTTCTCCAGTCTCCCAACCATCCCAGCAGCCCTTTGCTGGAGTCTCTTCAGTGTGTCCAGGTGTCTTGTACACTGAGGAGCCCTGAACTGGCCCCTGCACTACATGTGTGGCGTCACCAGTGCTGAGTAGAGGGGTAAGATCACCCCCTTTGTCCCGCTGGCAACACTTCCTCTCACACAGCCCAGCATAACATTCACCTTTGCAGCAGGAGCATGTTGCTGGCTTACAGACAACATGGTGTCTACCAGGGCTTTCAAGAGAGAAAAAATTGCTGGGTGTAGCAACAAACCCAGAATCACCTGCGCTTAAAACCATGTATTGCTCCTTGTCCCCCATTTTGTCCCCAAATAAAGTGACCCCCACCCAGCAGCTCAGATCTGTGGGTAGCTGGGAGTGTTGAAGCACTTCCCAAGGCCACTTCTGCAGGGGATTTCTTCTCCCTCTCAGCCTACACCCACAAGGAGACCACCATCATCCTGGGGAGGTATCTGCTACCCAGTCCCACCGATACGTGGTCTTGTTTTCCTGCCACATGACACACCAGCTTCTCCACTCAGCTGTCGCCCTACTACTGCCCCGTTACTCCTAACAAGAGTGCTGCAAAGCCTGAAAGCTCAGCTTGCAGGAGGAACCAGAAGCAGCATGAGCACCGGGGGCTGCTATGAATTCACCATCTGGCAATGCCAACAGATGGATACTGCATGCCCTCAAGAGCGACTGCACTGGATCTTGCACAACAGATATACCCTGGTGATTCTAAGGGTAAAAACGAACACAAAAGACAAGCCCAAGAGAGAGAGAAAACACATTCTCTGACTAGCAGATAACTCAGGAGATGATAACCATTCATGCTGGATCACCTTCCAGCACTTAATGTAATGTGCCACAACCCTGGAGCTCTGCAGACACTCCCACCCCAAGTCTTCAATTTCAGGAGACACTTTGCACCACTGCAAGATACCTACAGAGAAATTTCTTCTTCTTTTCCAAGGGAAATGCATGGAAGGTTTCCCAAAACATTCTCACAGTTGGGTGTGTTGCAGTGTAGTCTCCCTTATAAATGGCACTCTGTTAAAAAAGCAAAAAGTCACATCATTTCACCTGGCACTAGAAAGCAAAGACTCAGCAGAACCCAGACCTGATCTCTTCTGGTATCTGACATGAGACAGTTACAAAATGGAGCACAGGATGGGTCAAGGGCAATGGCTCAAAGACCCAACAAAGGGTTCTCCTAGCAATATACGGAAGAGGCATTAGGCCTCTAGCTATTCAGCTAATTACATGTGTCATGAGGAATCCTGGAGCACCTCTTCACAGGCTGGACTTGTGAACAGGAACACATGTTCCGCATTGCAAAGCCACTTTTACTGCTGAAGCTGAGACAGAGCAAGTCTTACTTGCTGATCTATGCATTTTGAGAGGATACAACTCCTGCTTTGCACCCAGACTCCCCTTTGAATCCTTGCCTGTGCACTTTTTGCCCTTGTGCAGTGGAGTTTATTGTAGGGAACAAACAAAATCAGGGTCTTCACCTTCAGTCTTAGCTTTCATCCCTAAAAACAGCAGATGGAAGTCCTTCTCCCTTGTCCTTTCCCATCCTGAATTTCCTCCCTGAGCTTCATCAGTAGCAGCACAGCACAGTAAGAAACTTTGCATGTGAATGAGAGATGTACAAGGAGCATTTAAATATAAAGACATCTGTAGCTTATCACCTCTCACGTCCCAGGTAGTGCCCATTCTCATGCAAGTGTACAACCCTGGTACTTGTGAAAAAGAAAAAAATATGACAAGAGGGAAGCTTTACCTCTTCCAATTCCTCCCAGTTGTAGTTACTGTTTCCAACTATCATGGCCCTGAGCTCTGTGGGCTGGAAGAGTTCCAGGACTTTCCCACCACACACTTTCAGGAAGCCAGTGGAAAAGGCCGTGTACCACTCATGGATGGAGAGGTTGAAGATGTAATTTACGTAGGCTTCAACAAATTCTTCCCTGGTGCATCGAGAGAGAGCAGGCAAAGGAAAGCACTTTTAATCATATGCCTGAGCAGCAGCACTGTGAAGTTTTCCTGTTTCTGCCTGTAATGTGTCTTGCAAACATGGGTCTCCAGCAGGCTCAACCCACTGTCCTCCTCTCACTGAGCTGAGTCACTGCAACGTGGACAAAGCATGAGGCAGCAGGTACCAGCATGTGTCTGCTTACTCCCCAGCACTGGCAGCATGGGAGGTCCCCCAGCAGCACAGGCTCTATACTACCAGTAAACCCACCCAGTGGCCTTGCATTCAGTTGCCCACAGGGCCAGGAGGGAGCCAGAGAGACACCAAGCACTGGGGAGGTGTCAGGAACAGGAGTTCTCTTCCGTGTGGAACCCATGGCCTGCACAGCAAAGATAGTGGTAAGCAGGTATCAGGATTCAGTCAGCAAAGGTACATGTCCTGGCCCAACTCTTGCAACCCTACATTTAGGGAGTCCAGGAAGGAACCTGCAGCTCTTCTCAGTCTGCAGGTGTCCAGGGTTACTCTGCACTGTGCCCACAAGCAATGACCTGGAACTGCCAGGTTGTTGTGAGCAAGCACTCTGCTGGGGACAGGGCACAGAGGGTGCCCAAAAGACTACTACTTCCAAAGCCAAGAGACTCACAGAGTCCTAGTTAGGTGAATTTTCAGAGGCAGCTCCTGCTGACTCAGTCCCCAGTGAGTCTTCGCAGTGGTTCAGCACTTTCAAAGCCAAAGCTGTATCCTAGAGGCAGACTGAGGAAACGCTGCTCTGTAAAGTACTGCTCTGAAACCGCACGGCCATTCCCTCCGTCCTGGCCCCAAGAGCCCCCTGGTGGCTTTCTCAGCCAGCAGAAGTCAAGAAACACCCCTCACTACAGAGCAAGAGAATAAATAGTCTTAGAAAGCACAGAAACCTCCTCTTCAGCCTTCACACACCGGTTAAATAAAAACAGGACTTGCTCATTTGGAGTATGTGGCAAAGGGAATGATTCCTCTCACTATGACATCCCTGTTTTGCTTCAAGGGCTCCTAAGAAGAGCGCTAAAATAAAAACAACATTCTGTACTCACTGGCAAGAAACCTGTGGCAGACCCAGGCCAAACCCTGTCTCTGGATTTTGTTAGGATGTTAAGCCACTTCATTCTACTTTCTCTCTCCTAATCTCCAAGCACCATGATCTGAGTGCAACACTAGAATTCTCTTTGTGCAGTGACATTCTTGCCTGACACTCAAGAGCAGCTCACACCTGCACTCAGCTCAGGGAACACCACAGAATCTGGCATCTCAGCCTCTAGCTGAGGAGATCACAGCTGAAAGAACTATTTTGACATTCTGGTGGAGGAATTCTCAATGCATGTGCTATGTAAAAGCAGTGAGGGATGGGTGAGAAGGTGAAAAAGGAAAGATAAGGAAGCAGACTGGTAAATGTTGAAACTTGGGAGTAAGAAATCATATAAGCAAAGGGCGAGTTATTTTCCAGTACATTTGTTTTATTGTCATTTTCCTGATAGTCACCTGAGCATTAGGGAAAGCCAAGCTGATTAAGCACTTAACTGTTGCTTAATATTTCTCTGGCTGTTACGGTCATGAACCCTTTATCAAGAACATTTTATGCTGCGACACCCAATAGGAACTCCAAAGGAGAAAGGAAAAAAAATGCAAGCATTTCCTACTTGGCATTTTCCAGTCACCCCTCAGGTCCCAGTGAACCTTCCTCAGGCAGGAATGGCAGTGCTCAAAGATACGCCCACAGCAAACTATTGAGGCCAGGAGGGCACCAAATTGGTTCCTGGCCTCTAAATGCAGGGGTGGAGGAAGTCATTAAGCACCGTAAGGTGAATTGACAGCCATGTCTAGACTTGGATTTAAAGGTTAGCTTGAGTTCAAAACTCTTAGTCAAGACAAAGCAATTGCATTTTTGAATGTGTTAAGCCAGTGGAGCTACACACTAGCCTTTCTCCTTAAAAATTTTCTTCTCTCTTGCCTATCCTGACTTAAACAGTTGCAAGAGCTAACCTGGGTGCTCTTCTCAAACATTCACTCAGCTAAAATCTTTGTTCCTCCCCCTAGGCCAGGTATGGCCACAGTATAAAAACGGCCATCTTTCTTCTGAGTCTACATGCCCAGCCTAAAAACCTGAAGGGGACGATCACTGGCATTTTCATTTTTACTTCACTGTCACAAGTGTGGATTAAACTCTCCCCTGTTTACCTGAAGCCCATCTTCTCTTTGCAGGGAGACAGACCTACACTGCTCCATCTTCATGCTGGTTTTGCATGGAGGCAGTTATTTAACTGTATAATTGCACCCTTTTGGGCAGTAGTAAAGTAGGTAAGAACGTAATACAGACATAGCTTCTGTTATAGTAAGGCTTAGACACAATTAGGACCCTTTAAAATAATCAGGTTAATAGGAAATTACTTCATCTCCAGGCTTGCCAGCAAGGTCCTCAGCATTCCTAGCACAAGCCCCTAACCATGCTGTTGACTAGTCACTGGATCCCAGCGTTTTGCCAGCAGAGAAAGAATGTGAACACTGCTTCAAGTAATAAAGGCATTTGTAGAAATCCAATTACAGAATTACGAGAAGAAAATAGTTTAGCAGCTGGAAAAAAAAAAGAGTGCAAATGGTAGCTGTGCTAGTAATAGCTCTTACGTGTTCAGTCAAACAGAAAGGAATCTATGTACAGTAGGGCCTTATGACTTTGATCAGGGATGGTGGTCCTCTGTCAGGCACAGTCAAGGGAAAGTGTTTCCGGCTCCAGAATTAACAGTACAAACAAGTTTGCCAGGCTCAGTTTTGTTAGTCACATACAGTTCACCTCTAAACCATCAGGGAGATTAACCTTCAAGGGCCAAAATCATGTTGCTATCTCTATTTAGGATGAGAAAACTGCCAAGGGTCTATATGAAGGGCTTTTATAGGGAAAATGTCCATCCAAAAGGGTGTAGGACATTTTCCAGACATTGGTGGAAAGATGACAAAAACTTGCTTTTTATTCAAGTGCCATTGGCACCCAGTAACTTCTGAACAACTGGTCTTAGAATTTGTGCATACTGATTTCTAATTCTCTCCCACATTTCACCTCAAAGTTTCTGAGGTGCATTGCAGCTGCCTTCACTACACACATCCCCACATGTGCCCCACTTACCTATTGTCCTTCTGCACCACAATTTTATCTCCATCTTCAATCAGGTTCTTCTGCTCTGTCACACCATAGCTTTCCCTGCAGATCTATACAAAACCAGAAAGCTAATTTTACCAGAAGTACTTTTCTGGCCATATGCCTGCAGAAAGAATCAGAGTTCTCTTCCACAGCTGATGTATGTGAAGGGTGGACCAGAAAAAAAGGGCATATACAGAACTCTTTCTCTGCTCCAAAGGCCTGTGTGCTTCACCACCTTCCATCACCTACATTTGCTGCAGGAGTGGTACTAAGTTCTAAATGCAAACTCAGAAGGGAACAGTTATTCTTTTAGGTAAATTTCCTATATAAAAAAAAAAAAACAATCCTGTATTTCACTAAGCCCATGTGCTCTGGCAATAAAAAGGACTCTTTTTTATAACAGAAGCTCAGTAGGTTAATTCATCCTCTCTCACTGCAAGATGGCATGCCCACAGAAAGCTTCCTGCTTTCACCTGGCCTAGGATGGCACCAGTACAAATACACAGATTCTGTACACACAAAATTGGTCACATGGAAAAAATTTAAAAGGGTCAATTTTCAAGTTGCCATGCACAAAAGAGGCTCAGATTTTGACATGCAAGACGAGTTCATTTCAAGGTGTGGGATATCAATTATTATTCACGTCCAAGTTTTAGCAGATATATCCATATGTCTCTATATATTACGCAGTACATAGTGCAAGAAAGAGAGTAAGAATGCCCTTTTCTGAGAAAAGGGAATTTGGGGGGAAATCTCTTGCTTTACTTCAGCTGTATTCTTTTTTCACACAGTCTGCATCATCGTCATTATGGCTTCATTACCTCCTCCTGAATTGCAGTTCTGACTTGCATGAGACACAGTCAGACCCAGGTCTGACTCACTCCACATTTAAGTTTGATCTAAGAGACTACGTGCTCTCATTTATGAACCAAGGAAATGGGCACCACTCTCCTAGCTCAGAAAGGATTTTCTTCATAGTGTGTAGCTAGGTTTCCTGGTACCTTGTTTTTACCCCAGGCAGGCCCTGAACAGAGAGTCAAGAACTCAGATCAAGCTCAAAAGGAACCCATCACTCACAATCTGTTAGCTCAACAGGACTTTAAGGCAAGGACATTCAAACATGGAAGCCCTACCCTGCCTGAGTCAGAGGAAAACATAGCTTGGAGAATAAGAATGCCGTATCTCTATGAAGTTCTAAATATTTGCACATGTTGAGAGACACACCTGATATTCCAGTGTACATCAGGATCGAACTCTTAATTTCAGGGACTCTCCACTGTGCAATAGAAACTATTGCATCTAGGTTACTAGCTAGGAAAAAAAAGTACTTTTACTGCCATAGTAGCAGAGGAAAGCTGACATCCTCAGCATGTCTCTGAGGAAAGGCCTCTAGCACTTTGTTTCTAAAAGTCTGACCATGTACACTCACTATAAATTTTTAAAAGTGTTAATATTATGACAGCCAGGAAAATTCTAAATAGTGTTAGTATTTCAAGAGCTCACCTAGTGATGCCAAAACCTAACTTCCATTTTCAAGGAGAATTTAG
This sequence comes from Nestor notabilis, assembly GCF_000696875.1. NCBI lineage: Eukaryota > Metazoa > Chordata > Aves > Psittaciformes > Psittacidae > Nestor > Nestor notabilis. The sequence goes on from NW_009929272.1 coordinate 57,099, forward strand.
GAATCTACTTCACACTGTCTAGTGTGAGACGTTGGCCACTGACATTCAAGCCACGTGACAAAGTGTCAACAAGGCTGTTTTGAAAACCACTCCGCTCAATCTACTTACTAGCTTAGTTTTCATGACCACATAGAAAAGAACAAGGGAGTGACAGCAAAGAATTCTAGCATTGACACTTAAAGTTAGCATGGGATATGTACTACAGGCATAGTTTGGAATAAACCATAATCCACAAGAATAAGTAGATGGGTTTCAGCTGCATCATACCAAGCACATAGTTGATATATTAAATGTGTCTTACTGTAAAATTCAAGCAGAATGTCTCTTCTACATCTTCCCCAGGGTAATCTAAAAGTTGCTGAAGACTCCTACGTAACAGGTATGGAAAGAAGTGAGGAAAAGAAAACCATCAGAGATTCAAAAAGCTATACATCTACAGGGGAAAAGAAAGTCAACAAAAGTAAACAGCATCATACATCTCAGTAATAGGATCGCAAGAGAATCTCCAAGTCACCTGAAGGGGTAAGAAAGAATTAGACCTCAAATAAAAAGATGCTTTGTTAGAAGCAGGATAAATGCTAGTCCACACAGATTATCAATATAGTCCATGCCTACCTCGTACCTGGATCTCGTTTAATGATCCTGGCCTTAGAATAGAATTACATTTCTAGTTCTTATGGACTCCTAGATATTTTTGCTGTCATCACACAGAAGTCTGAGAGGAATGAAGAGGGTGGTGGACTATACCTGTATCCCCATTAGGTAGAAAATATTCTCCTACCCCTCAAAATCCTGCTGCTGTCTTCCTAGCATTTTACCTCAGCTGCCACTTTGTGCTGATAAACTGGACAGCAACTCAGAAGAAAAAAGAAGATAGCAGTCAGGCACTGGGATCTTCTCTCGGTGTCAGAGGGAACCAATATCCCCATGGAATTAGGCAAAAAGGATTCAATATGCCATTTAGAAAAAGTCATTCCTTCATTCCACTTCCTTCTTTCTAGCATGGAAGTAGGTCAGAGTTACACTGGTTCAGGGACGGGATCTCACGCACAGTTCCCATCCCAGGCTACATCATGACACATGCAGCGGATCTGCAGGAAAGGCTGAGGCTAGACTCTGGGATCATGCATGCAGTCACATCATGGAGACACAGGCCCCTGCTCCTGTTTTCAAAGGAGCATGGTAGGTCTCTCTTGCCCAAGTTTCTGGTTTCTGAAGGTCAGGAAGGTGGGTACAGAGGTTAGAACCTAAGCAGATGGATCCGACAGCATGTGGAAGAGGAGAAATCTTACCCACTTATGTACTTTGCTAGCACCACAGCCCCCCACATTGCTCAAACATACCAGGAGCTGTTTCACTGAACAGCTCTTACCCAGTTTGGCATTATTTGTTCTGAGTTGGATGGTCTGCTTCCCAGGAAGACTGCAGAAAGCTGGTTTCATACCTTCCTTCCGTAGGGGATAGCTCCTTCAAATCCTCTAGGCAGGGCTTCACATTCAAGAGTTTTTTGTACAGAGCCAAGGGAAAGTGAAGGTCTACCACTGTGAAGTTGTATATTGCAAGACCACATATGATGCCAATCAAGTGAAACCAGTTGTGTTCTACAAAACACTGCAAAACCACACAGAGAAATCCTGATGAGACACATTGTCACTGGTCAATGCACAGTACTCTTTCCTCCATGCAGTAAGAAGCCAGCCCCTGCTTTTCCAACTGGGAAAAAGAAATAAATAGATTAAATAATAAATCAGAGAGCTCCTATGAGGTCCCAGTTTGGTTGTGAATTTCTTGCTGGAGCATAGCACAGAAATGAACATTCAGAAACCCATCCTTATTGCTTTTGTAAGCCATGAATAGTTGTGGAAACAGCAACAGCTGCTTTCCACCTTACCAGCCTTTTGTTTCCTTTTTACATACCTCCGCATTTGGACATCAACAAAGGTTCAATGTTTGCTGTCTGTGTACTGCAAGAAACCATGTTAACGATTCTCTCCCTATTGCCCATCCTGTTTTCTGTTAAAAGCTTATGCTTAACCACAGTGCCACCCAAGCAAATACATCAACATAGGTATTGGTACTGGCGTTCACTCCTTCGCTTACTTACCCTCACACTGGTTTGTCAGTGACAGACTGGCTGCCTGTATTTCTTAAATGTTGTAAATATGTGACTCATTTTCGTTGCTTACAGTGTCATTATTCTTAATGTCAAAAGAGTTGTTGTTTTTATAGTATTAACGTGAGGAGCAATCGCTCTGTAATACTGTCTACAAATTACAGAGGAGTACCATGTAATTTCCTTCCTTGTCAAACGTAACTCATAAGTTAAAAAGAACCCCACCAGGGCAGCTACAGCTTAAGGGAAGAATGATAACATGATCTCCCATCTTGCTATCTAGGAAGATGAAGTAAAAAAAGGACATAACCCACAGCCTCCAGCATAATGCTATCTGACAGGTACAGAACTTGCACTCCACGCTCTTC
>NW_009929272.1:59610-79034 GCF_000696875.1 Nestor notabilis
CACTACAAACCATCTTTCTTGCTGTTTAAGAGGTTCCTCACATAAAACATTAACAAGTTTAGACCCTGAAGGTGATAGCGATGCATGACTAAGTGGCTGATATGTGAACAGCAATGGAAGCACAGAATCTAATGCCATTATGACCTCTCATTCTGTAAAATAGCACAATTATCACATTCACCATAATAAGAGTTCTATAACTGTCATATGATACTTAATACAAGTTTTATTATGAGATAAGAATAGAGAAAGAGCCAACTCCTCAACAGGCACCATCATCACTGTTTTACTAAAGTTAATGGACCTATACTAATTTACATTCACTGAAAAATAGAGCTCGCATCATATTGTGGGTGGAAAATGAGGGGAAGATTATTTCTTTCCCAGTTTGCCTCTAACTTTCTTGTCATTCAAATGCAGCATATTATTTCAACCTGCATGTACAGACAGCAAGGGCTTACCGTATCTGAAAACCACAGCAGGTTTGACTCTGGGTAGTAAGTGAACATGCCATAGATGGGATTGAGGAGTTCTTTCAACAACAGGAGAAAAAATTCCTTTGTCACTCCTCCAGCATCAACAGCTTCCTCACCATCAAAGATGACCTGTAGAAAAAGCAGGTCAGTAACAGGGATGCAGAGCTGAGTGAATCAGACATCTTTCTAATTGAGAGCCACACAAAACAATTTGTCTAACATGCCCAAAGCCCCTGCAACCCATGAGCCTGTTCCAGTGCGCTGCTTGTAGGTAGGGAAGCAGAATGGGGGCAAACCAGGCACTTTAAAAGTGTTCAACTCCTTATGTAAATCATAAATAAACACCTGTCCCCACAACTCAAGCAGCAAAGAGACAGCAGCTGCTGACTTTTGTAGCAACCTCTCAGGGAGAAAATACGTCCTATTGTAAGAGGCCTGATCCTGCAGAAGGGCAAAACAGAGACTGCATAATATCACAGAAATGTTTCCTCCCCGACCCTTATACAATAGGTGTGCCAGGAAAAGAGTAAACACTCCAGGAGTCAGAGAGGAGAAAGACTCAACCCTTGCACTGAACAGATCAAGTGTCCCTGTGTCCTGTACCTATAGAGAAGCCACTGTACACTGGTGGAGTGGTAATGGGAATGGCTGAAAGGCTGCAGAAATGTCAGCAGGACAAGAAGGTGCTAAAAGATGTGGGGAAAACTTACTTTAAGAGGCTTTTTCAAATCAATGTCTGAATGGATGCTCAACTCCCTTAAAGCATCACCGACTAAGTTATTCCTGCGAACATGAAGAACCAGGAAAGGGCTTCTGGCCAGCAGAGGCTCCAGGGTGAGAAGCATGAAGACATTCTGCAAATTTGCACCATTTATTGCAACCTGTAAATTAGAGAGAGGTGAGAAACAGCTGCTGCTCAGCTCCTCTCTTCCTATGAAAAGAAAACAGTTAACAGCTATATGCCTGGTGTTCTTTTTTTTCCTTACTCTTTTCGTTTTGTTTCCGCAAGGTACAAGGATTACGTGTTCACTCTGTACAAGTGTGTGCCTGTATGCACCCCACCATTTCCCATGCCAACATCTTTTGAGTCCGTTGATCGATTCACTAAATTTAAGCAACCGAGACACTAAATTCCTGAATATTTTTTTACACTAGGCAGCTGGGTGGGGAAACTCAGTGTGAACACACCCTGATAAAAGCGAGAGAGTCCACAAAGGAAAGCAGTGTTACATGCAAGGAGCCAGTTGACAACCACACCTGGCAAGGCATCAGGGCAACATGCTGCTGTGAGGAGGGTATCTAAAGAGATACCCAAGAGGGTAACAAAATGAAAGCAGGAGGCAATTCCAGATTCTGAATGTAGGCTGAGCCTCCTCTGCCTTGCTGCAGACTCTGTGTTCAATCAGCCACAGAAAAGCTGAGAGATGGATACTACATGGAACCAACACCACGGTGTGGTGGTGCATTCCTCCCAGCCTGCTTGAGCCTGTTCTATGATTTCAGTAACTCCTCGGTCTTAGTGCAAGAGCTTGGCAATGAAGCATCCCTTAATTATATAAGGAACTCATACTGCAATGCTAAGGCAAGGGCAGCACGACCCACAACATGAACTCCTGAGTGGGAAATGAGAGCAGGTATAATTCCCCTGGTAGCCCTGGAACTTCCATTATCTGAATGCTCTGAGTGAATTTACTGATGACTCAAGTCAACCATCTCATGACCCCATAAACAGTGGTTCTAAATGAGATTCTTTCAGCTATTCTGGATTGCAGTGGGCTGCACCAGTAGCTCCAAGTGGGATGCCTCCCAGACTGCACAAATTCACAAGGTTGCCAGGTTGGACAGACCCTTAGGCAACATGGTCTAGTGGGAGGTGTCCCTGCCCATGGCAGGGAGTTAGAAGTAGGTGATCTAAAGTTTTTTTCCAACCCTAACTATTCTATGATTCTATCAGTTCATGAAAGGATCGTTGGCTGCTGATGGGACCTGGGCTGTTATCTCCACTACTTGAGGCTCAACCCCCTTCCACTGAGAAATGCCAAAAAGGTATTAGATTCAAGTATTCCACTGATTCTTGAGTGGATTATTAATTTTTAATAGGCATACCTATACACATGGAGACACATATAGCTGTGCATGTGTATCACCTTTGTACATCTGCCTACATATACCTGTGTCGATCAACTTGAATACTCTCTAACAAATATAATATACTTGCTATTACCTCGAATCTATAATATTGTTGTTGTTGTGGTGGTGTTTACAGGTGATCAGTGGTAAATCTAACATGTAAGTGTTGCTATGATTAAGTGTTTCTAAATCCTTTAGACATAAATGGTTGACTGAGTCCAAGCCCAAGACTGAATCCAGCTGCACCTGGACCCCTCCCTTACCTCTTCCCATTCCAGCCTCTGTATAAATCTCTCTCAACTGATCCTAATTTGATTTTTCCTTTATATGGTTTACCCATGCAGTAAGTAAGTAAAGAGTAAATCTTGCCATCGAACTTTGTTGTGATTTTGCAAATTTATATTAAAGCTTGTTTTCACCAACACCTTTGACAGTGGTTGTTTAAGCGACCTAAACCACTCCCTTTCATGACACATGGCAATGAGTAGCTGTGATGTCATTTTTCCACCGTGAAGGAACCTGTCAACCAACAACCTCAGCCAACTCATGTCACAGGAGATGAGATGAGTCCCAGACCTCAGCTGCCTTGGATGAGTGATCAGTGCCCAACGCTTCCTGTCCCTAGGGAGGCATCTACATGAGCAATGCCTGGCACAGCCAGGTTTACGTTGGCACAGAGGCAAGCTGTCCTTGTCACAGCCTGGCTGTCAGCTGGCTTGGCTGCCACCTACAGGGTAAGGGTGCTGGAGCTGAACACCTCTTCAACCCTCACTTCTGACAACCACCCCTCCTGCACAGGCAGAAACTTGTAAAAGTGCCCACTTATCTGAAGGCTTGTCTACTTTTCCAGCCTTACAGGTTTCTCCAATAGAGACCTCACCTTAATTTGCACCCTTGCACTATCATAAATACGTAAGTACTCTTTCCCTGTACAACTTAAATTTCCACCACAGAAACAGGCAAGAAAACTGGGAAAGAGAAGGATTACCTGCATCTGTAGTTCTGCATCTGTCTGTAACATCTTGGTCTTAGCCTGAGCATCAAAGATGAAAGGATAAGAACAGAGTGTCACAGCATCCTGCAAGAAAGGCAGGCAGATTGGTTCCTATCTACAGCTTCCATAGTATTTCTTTAAGTAAGAGCAATAAAACCCACACTTTCTTACCTGCATGATAGATGGTCTTACTTTCTGTGAAGGAAAAATAGAAATATGAAAATATTTTGATTTTTGTGTCTTGTATTTGGACAGACAAGTTCAAAGGTGACTCAAAGAAACTTTTCTCTTCTGGGACCAACAACCTAGGTTTTTTCCCCTCTCAAAGAAAAGCATGTAAACTTCCTTCTTAAGAAAATCACAAGTCTAATTCAAAACTTGAACATCAAATGTTACTAAGAGGACTTACTGGCACAGAAGCCTGTGCTAGCCTGCCATAGCTGAAAATTACTCTTAAGAAGACAAGCAAGACGACTACCCCCAACACAAAGACCATATGAAATCAGAAGAGATAAGGCCACAACACCACAATGTAAGACCACTCCTGCAATGCAAATTACTTCTCTCATTAGCCACATCAATACATTTTTAACTATCACTGTTACATAAATATGAGTCAGTATTTTATTGTCCTGCTCACTAAAAGTAAGCACAGAGCAGCACTATTTACATGATGGAAAGTAGGGGATGAGGAACACAACAGACACAACATCTAGAAAGTCCACAAAAGCACACACAAGAATTCTTGCTACAGTCAGGCTTTACTCTTGCAGCATCCCTTGGCAGGGGTTTTTTGGTGTTCTCTCTCACTCGGGATTCCTTTCCTTGCTATAATTAACCAGTCTTACTGGGTTCCTACACAGCATATTCCAGCCCTCAGTTCAGCTATCTCCTTTCTTACAGATGAGAAAGTGAGGCATAAAAGAGGTGAAGGGTCTTACCCAAGATCACCCAGCAGGTTACTGGAAGAGCCAGGAATAGAACCCACATCTCTTGAGTCTTGGTTCAGTCCCCTAGCCAGAACGCCATACTGCCTCCTCTTACAGAGCAACATTTTAAGATCACTGGCTACATTATTCACAATACCTGCCTAAACAGCAGAAGTAAAGGGTAAAAATTATAATTTTAGAATACAGGATTTGGCTCCTGAGGTCTTGATTACATTAAAAGGATCCAGTGACTGAATTAATCCCCTTGTGCAAGGACTGAATGAAAATCACACGAATAATCACAGAGATTGTTGCAAGCATTAGTTAAATATTGTTAGCTCCAGTTCTTCCAACAGCCTTATTTTAAGTCAATTTTGTCAAGCCACCCAAATCTGAGAGACTTAACATATAGATGCTTCTATCCTGAATACGTTTCACTCTCATTAAGGATATTAAAAATACAGATCTACAACCAGAGAGACAAACAAGAACAGCTGTATAACTATACATAGAACCTCTTACCATTCCAGCCTGATGCAAGAACCACATGAGATAATCCTCCTGAATGTCCACCAAGCTGGAAATCTCAGGGATATAAAACTTATCATATTCTACATGTTTAACCTTCTGATTTACCTAGTGAAGAAAACAGATGCTTTTTAAAATATGGATACATTTATCATTTTTTTAGAACATTCAGGCTTGTTTTCATAAAATCAGTTATAGCAGCTTGCAACAATAAACTCGAAGTCTTGCAAAATCACATGGTCCCTTGTATTTTAGTATGAACCAAGAAGAATCAAGATAAACCTCTTTTCGACTTATTTCAGTTCCGTCTCCTCACCTGGACTACCCAGCACCAACACAGTGGGAGCAGAAAGCATCACGGCACAGGTACTTGGGATGCCCCAGTACAAGCAGTGTGTCGGCTCAGCAACAGCATTCTTTCCTAGTGTCTTAGACAGGACTAAACAATCTTCAAGTACCTTGAATTCATGAAAACCACTAACATCTTCCCTATGTGGTGTCTTGGTGGACAATGACACAGCTCACAAGCCAGGACCAAAACCACTCTCCTGCCAACTGGCAAAGAGCAGACAAGACTGAATCATCTTGAGCCAGCACGCGCCCAGGCTTTCCTCTTACCTTGTGGAGTTTCTCCAGAAGCCTGAGAGCAGCTGTAATGTAGCTACTGAACAGAACTGGGATCAACAATGTCTTTCTTCCACTGAGGAGGTAAACCACTGCACCTTTGTAGAGGTCCACTAGCCTGAGGAAGTATCTTGGGCACACCTGAGACCACCAGTTATCTAGAAAGCAGAGGAACATCAATATAAATCCTGAATTAAAGGCCAGAGAAACCCCTAAATGAGGGGTTACAGCTGAAAATAGGGGAACACACCTGAAGATTGTTTAAAATAAACTTCCTTATTTCCATCCTAACTGTAGCAACACAAAAACAAGCAAATAGTCAGCTAGATACCAGAAACTGGAAAGCACTTTCCTTTCTACTCTCATACAACCACCCCAGTCATTACCCAGCCCCAATCCCTCATCAGTGTGAGAGTCTGAATTCAAAGGGTTTCAACCTTCAGTTCAAGATATGCTTTCAAGTACCTTGTATTCAAGAGTGTGATCTTGTGGGCAAACTGTTCTCTCCCACGAGCAGTAAGAACGGAGTTGCCTGGGCAATTCTCTGTAGTAACATACATGTCTCCAGCAGGCACCAAGAGCATGTCTCCCAGCATATCTGCACTACAGGTATAAACTCCCCCTCTTTAGGCCAATTTCTTTCTTGCCAAGGACAGGTAACCCTTACCTCTCCTCTGAAGGGGCACTGACTATTATTTCCTTTGCTACAACCAATCCACCTGCAAAGTAGAAGCTGGAGCCTGGGATACCATCATGTCAGCTGTTCAAAATAAACACCAATTCATCCTCTCATGTGTCAGCACAACCATAGGTTCTGGCGGGCAAAAGCATGAGAATCCTTTACATTTATGTATGCTAACAATCACAGTGGGCTACGCTGAGTAGAGGAGGAAACTTGGTTCCAAAGCCTCTCTGAATAAGAAAAATACATAATCACTAAACCTCAAAATAAGTGCAATGGAGTACTTCGAAGGTTTGGATACATTATACAGCATTTTACATGATGATATGAGATTTAATATAAGACAAACTTAAGAAATAGAGTAAGATAACAAGAAAAGCAATAGCTTAGCAAACATGAGCAACAATCATTAAGCAGCATATATGTTCTGCTTAGCTTAAAGTGAGCTCATAGAAAAAAGTAATAGCAGAAATTAGAAGATTCAGAAGCAGAAGAAGAGCTGGGGTGTTCAGCTTGGTCAAAAAACAGCCAATAGGTTTTTCTGCAATTACACAGGACAAAAAAACATCATACTTAGTATACTCCTCTATCTTATAGAGGAAGGATATTATAATGTGGACAATATCTGATTAAATTTAGATAATAAGATCATTTAATCTTCATGATAAAATCTACTTTAATACAGCCTCTGAATGTAAGTAAACTAGATAAGGTAAACTAGACTAACCTACCTAGTGAGTGTTCTTAGAAAATTCAGACTAAGAATTGTTTTCATTTAGAAGAAAAGTATTTCATTCTCATTTATTCTCTACACCACCATAAAGTTCATATATTTTATGTTATTGTAACTAACTTTCCATAACTTACCTGCATGACACATTCTTCATTTCCTCATAGCTCATGTTTAAAATTCAAATTTTATGTTTACAATTCTTTTACATGGGAACATAGGTTTTGGGGGAAGATTCCTTGAGTCCTTTTGGTTCTCAGATGCTTTTTAGAGGTGACTGCTTCATAACAACACTATATCACAAATAACACCCAATTATCATTGCAGCTGTTGTAACAGAATAGAAAAATTAAACCAACACAAAAACATGACTGTAAAACCTAAAGGGAATACTCTGTGTCTCAGCTGGAGACTGAGAACAGCATGCATTTTAAATGCCAGCCTCTTACCAAGAACTTTGCTGGGGTTGGTATCTAGGCGCAGAATAGCCATTGCTAGAGGAAGTGTTAACGTGATATAATACTTGGAGTCCTGGAAAGGTGGGAATTCTGGGAGAATGAGATATATCCTCATTGCCTCCACATCTGGTGGTGAGCTAGACAGCTGAGGAATCAAAAAACTTTCAAAGCTCTTCAGTATCTACAGGAAAACAAGACAAAAGACAACAACTTACCCTGGGTGATAGAGAACCTACAATACAAATGGTGTGCAAGAACTGATGAAACAGAGCACACTCAGAATGGGTGGACTCAACAGCTTTTGTTGATGATCTTTTAAAAACACTCCAGAAGACAGGACTAAACTCTGATTTTTCCCAAATGCATGAACATTTGGATAGGTTATTCCAGGGCTGGCTAGAGGTCAGTTAACCTCTCCTGTTAAGGTCACACCCCTGTTTTAAAAGTCAAACCCAGAGTAGAAAAGAAAGCTGTAAAAATTATAGCTAAGAAATGACAGGGGGGGACGTACATGATATTATCCCATGGCTCGCACTTGTGAAAGAAATCCTCCAAGTCAGAATATATTATACAACCATAAAGTACTCAACTCCTGGCAGCAGCAAATGAGCATAGAGTCATTATTTACAAGTGTAACATACACAGAATTAATTTCAGCAGCCATTTCACATATTAAATGCCATGAGATTAAACTTTTTTTAGAAATGACTCTTGGCGACACAATCCAAGTAGGTGAAAGTCAGCCCAGGTCAATGGAGAAGTATCCACTGATACCATAAGGGATCTGGCCTGCAGATTTGCAATACAACCCTTCCCAGAAAACCTGTCGTTACTTGTATTTACAAGGGAACAAAGCTTTTATTTCCCCTATGACAACCCAAAATCCCAGAAGTGTAATACCTGGTCTAGGAGAATGGAGTGCTGAGAGTTCATCAGCTTCTCAAACAGCACTCTGGTGGAGTTCAGATCAATCCCTGGGATCTTCGGACTGGTTTTAAAATGTTCATCAATTCTTTAAAAAAGAAAATCCCAGACAGACAGGCATAAGTTTAAGGAAGAGACACCTTTACCTGTGTGTACTGGCATGATCCGAAAGCAAGCAATGGATACATGACCTTTAGGGAATCAATCAGACTGGAAATCAGTAGAAGTTGGAATCTTCTTGCTAAAGACAATTCCCGCCCTTCTGAACTCCTCTGGGCCTTGGACAGGCTTGGGATTCTTGCAGAGAAACACTGTATCAAAGTCTTTGATTTCCCCAGGACTCCTTCACTGACACAAGAGCCAGCCTGGACAGGCAGGAGTGCTTAAAAAACTATAAAATATGTATATCTTACGTATCAGGGTCTCCTGTGTTGTCTTCATATATACTACTTTTATAGCAAAATCTGTACATCGCACTCAGTAAGAAAGGGAAGGGTGATGCATAAGACAACACTGACTTATAAAAGGGAACATCAGATGAGGGTTTTCAAAAGAAAACAAGGGAAGATATTCAGAGTAGCTTTCTGGCAATTCCCCTCTCAAATTTTCTAAAACTAAACAACAACCTCCATCAAAATACTGCACAGCTGAGAAAGGTCTTCATATATGGTCTTCAGTTGTAACAAATATGCTGTCCTTTCTGCTGCACTTGAAAGGCTGTAATTTAGTCAGGCTACCTGTGTAAGAGGGATAATGAAGGCAAGTCGGTGGAAGACAATAGTCTAATAGCCAGATGTAGCAACACAACATCTAGTCCAGCAGGTAAGTTACCTGGCTCAGTGTATAGAGTATGATCAGCATCTGTAGCAGAGGCTCTCAGCACCGTTGTCTGCAGTAAAGCTGCACACAGAACCTTGTAGTTGCTAGTAAAAAAATGTCATTGCTACAATTCCATTGACCTCAAGGATTTCCCAAATCTATCACAACTCATCTGAGACTGTGCTGTATTAGGCACTCTGAAGGAAAAGGTAACTATTAAAGATGGGATACATTTTTCAGTTTGTTGGTGTGACTATAATGACATGAGAAGCTAAACATAGCCTGCTGTAGTAGAACAGCTATTTCTATAACTGGCTGGAAATAGCTCCTCAGAGTCACACTGTGATACAGAGCACTTCAGACTGTGATGTGCAGAAGTAGAATTGGAGCATGGCCACTCACACAGCCATAGAAAAGCTGCTTTTTCATCTAACCCTGTGTACCACAGCGCTGTATTGCAAGCAGGCCAATATGGCATTAGGATACCGGAGGGATGTACCAGGATATTTCTATCAAGCGCACCATGACATACAGCTTCACACATAAAGGTACATGGACAAATATAACCTCGCTTCAGTGCATGGTGGCTTCAAATTTTATCACTCATTTGGTCAAAGATTTCCTTTAAAAGTTAAGTCCTGCACTAGCTAGGGCATCACTAAAGTGGAAGGAGAACTGCACTGGAGTGATGAAATCATGAACTCCACTCATTTCCACATTCAAAGGAGATAGGGGAATATCTACAGTGACTCAACAACTTGGATACCTCAGTAAATGTTCTAAGCCAACAGGACACAACTCTTCTGATGCAGTAACATGCTGCCTTGACACAAGACTAGAAAAGAAACCATTGGACAAGTGGAAAATGTAAGAATAATGAATAAATTGTTTTCTTTTCCAAGTCGCTCTTGGAAAATATTACTTAAAAGATTACACAGCGTAACTAAGCTTTTCTTCACCCAGTTACAGGTCACTTACTCATCACATCACCGCAAAAAATTTCTCCTCCTCCTCATCTTATGCTGCTACCTCCCCAACAATGACAGACACAGCCGACACAAGCCTTCCCAACCCACAGCCTTTGACTCAGCTATGCATATTACATCCTTGTCACCACCTATTGCTGGTTACACCCATTTGAAGTTCTTGCTTTTGTAAGCAGGAACACAATACTTTCCACAACTGACATCACCTAAAAGGAAAGTGCTTCCATGCTGCCCCAGATGCATTTTCCAAGAGCAGCCTGTGTTGACATGTACCTCCACTTGCACCAGCCCTCACCAGCTAGCTCAGCTGCGTAAAAGACTATGCAGATACCTGGCACCACTCATTTCCCTTAATGACATATTCCTATCCCTCTCTTTTGAAGATGTTAATATTCATTTCATAAGGAAACGTAACAGCTATAACAATTCCAAGGAATCTGTGCCACTTACAGTACACTCACCATGCACTTTCTTAAACCATCTGCCTTCCTCACTCAGCTCTGACCACCCAACTCCTCAGTGAACGCTCTCTGCCCCCATCTCCTGTCTGATCAGAAAAATCAAATCCCACTACAGCAGGGAGTGAAGTAAAGGGATTCCAGTCTACCTCAAGGGAAAGATACAGTTCTATAATTTTGCCACTTACTTCTTCTCCAAGAAGCTTCCATTCCAGCAGGCAGCTGAGGACAGTATCTGAACAACATTACTGTTTGCAGGAGAAAGACAAAAGAAAACAGAGATGGAGGTTATGAACAGACATTCCAGCAAATCTCTTCAGCTCTCTTCCCTTCCTTCTATGGAAAAACAAACATCTGGATCACCCCTTGAGAGGCATAGGGGGTAAGTGGTTCATTCAGTTAACATCCTTCTTTGAAAGGAGGGATGTTAGCAGTGCCCCCTTCCCACCTATTCTCCTTTCTTACGGCAGGCACACAGGGAAAGGAATTAAATCTGTCGGTTCACAGGTTCTTGCTGCTTTTCATGAACTCTAAGCACACAATGAAAGACAACTTTAAAATCCATTTCCCACCCACCATTTGCAATGTTCTGAGGCAGCCTCAAATTCTTCTAGTTTTGCTCAGAAGCTCTAACCTGGCAGCCTTGTGACTAGCAACTGCTTTCCCCTTGGAAACGATCAAGAACCACACTTGAAAAGGCTGCTAAATTTCAAGTGAAAGCATGGCACGGAAGCCAACAAAATTATTTAAATAAAACTTTCAACAAAAGGCTTGTCCAGTGCCATAATACCTACTTGACAGAATTAGAACTGTTCTTTTCTAAAAGCTTTTGCCTCCAGACATCTATAGTTTCATCATTTATTAAACAGGTGTAACGTGTTTCATTTATGGTCCGGAAATCATCAGCAGGCAAGGAATTCTGTGAGAAGATATAGATTTCAGCAAAAACAAGGCTTGTAAAACAATTCCTTTTTATCTATAATCTCTGTGTTTTATATATACTTGATAGCTTGCTTAGTGTGGTCTCTGAACAGGTTTGGTCAGGAAGTTGTGGCATTACTAAGAAGTCAAAAGAAAAAGCATGGAAAGGTATAGGGGAGAAAAAAAACCAAATAAAACCAAAACAAAAAAACAGATTAAATACATTTTTAAAAACAGGAAAAGAAAAAAAAAAATAATTTCCTTGAATGTACCAAAGCCCTCAAACATCACCATACCTAACTAGAGGGTTAGTATATTTATTCCACACCTATTGCCATGCCTCAGAAGTGTAGGTCAAGCACTTCTTGAACAGAATAAGACAGAAGCAGAAAAAACAATTCAGCACTCAGCCCTCCCATCCAGCATATCTTGACAAGACCCCAGCATACGTGGTCCACAGCCCTACACTCCAATTGCACAGACCCTGATGCCTCAGAGGGATAGCAGCCCCTCACTTCCAAAGGCAAACAGAAACTGGACTCCACTCCTGCTGATCAGACTTAAATCAGTGTCTTCTCAATGGCTCTTTGATGTGCCTATAAAGGAAGGTAGCTTTCAGCCACTCCTAAAAAGTTGTAAATCCCTGTAAGAACCATCGGTGTTGGTAACGTTTGTATGGTAGAATGGACTCCAAAGCAACAGTTCATTTTTGGGAGATATTACCAAAACCAAAAGATGCTGGGACAGGGAAGCAGACTTGAGAAGATAGATACTTCATTTGTATTACCTCATATTCGGAGCAAAGCACAAATGTTTGGTCTCCTCCAGAGAAGATATGTTTAACAATGTGGTATTTACAGGCATCTGTTGAAGAAGACATGGTTGTGTCAGAGGCTGATGAATGCAAGTTCCTACTGTGTCTTTTCCCCCACATTTGCACTTTCACTGTCTCAGGCTTTACACTATAAGGAGCATCTGGGCTGCTTGAAGGCCAGGCTGAAATCAGTTGGAACTCAAACACTGTAGCGCTTTCTTGAGAGATACACGGGGCCTGGCAGTTTTCCCAGGAAGGAAAGTAATTTTTAAACTGCAATGGGAGTTTTAAAGAGAAACCCCCAAAGAGAAACCAATGCCCTCAGAAATCAGTATTAGTACAATTTAGTGAAGGCTTAAAAATCACCAAATATTGAGCTCTGGCATGAAAAGAGAAAGGTCGAGGGCACACATTAACAGAAACAGCAAGAGGTCACCCACTAATTTCCATAGTGCGTTTGGGACAGGAAGATGGGTTTCTTTCGCAGAACAATGTCAAGATATCTTCAGACAGCCATGGGTGAAATGAAATTATTTATGTCCATTTGTGATTCCAAATCACGCATAGTACGTACCAGGTTTCCCTGAGAGTTGCCCATTGTGAGCTGCCCAGTGACCCTTGACAGGAGAGGGACATTTAACATTGCAAGTGTGCCCCGTTCCCAGTTGGCCTCTTGTTCCGCAGCCAAATGCATAGATCATTCCTGAAGAAGGCACAAAGGCTAAAGTGTGATGTCTGTAACAGAGACAGGTACAAAGTTTAGGCCTCATTTAACAACTACAAGAAAAAAAGCAAACAACCAACCAATAAAAAAAGCAAACACAGCCTAAAACTTATTCTCAGTTTCCCTAGGCCAGAAGTTGGTGCAAAGCAGCATGTTACATTAGCACCAATGCTCAGTTTTTGCCACCTGATGGCACCAGTTTATGAGATGGAGCACTTTAGGTGGATGTGACAAAGAGCAGCTTGTGCCCGCATACGCCTGGTATCGGGCTCAGAGATGGAATTAGCTTAGTCATTTGCTAAGCCTGTACATATGAAAAGGCAAAAAACACAGCACTCTTTTCATAAAAGAGACTGAAAATTTGTGAGTAAAGGGGCTGCTGCTCTAGAGTCTTGCTGAATTAAGGTGGAAAGGTATCCTTTACCAGGTTACAGCACAGGAAAAGCCCAATCAAAAAACAACTTTATTCAGAGGGCCTTAAAATTCTCATGGGAAGTCAAATTTAAATTTACTTAGTTTTGACACATAGCACGCAGAAGCAAGACTATTCCCCCCATTTACAAGGCTCAATGTCAGCATTAAGCTCCAAAGAAAAATGCTGCCTGCACACAGGACTCACCTGCCACAAGCAATCTGGGATACTTCACTGCCCATTAGCTCGAGAACTCTTCGGGGGTTCACTTCATCATTCATGGAGTCATGTCCCAGTTGCCCACAGGAACCTGCACCGAACGTGAACACCCCTCCACTCTGTTAGCAAATCAAACAGCATATTCTCCATTTAGGGACCCATAACCCAGCAGTATCTCTGTGACTCCAGTCTCAGTATGAGCCCAAGCTTAGGCAGAGATTGCTGGAGATTTCCAAAGGATTCAGAAAAGAAACTTGGGTTCTGCTAATGCAGCCTCCAAACAAGCCTCTGGTGGGTGGCAAAGTAGCTAACATAATTGTCTTTAGGTATGTCTACGTTAGTCAAGTTCCCCCACACCATCGCCAGGTGAGTCTGAAATCCCAACAAGTTTAAACATGGCTGAGTAGCACCCATTTCCACAATACACCCATCTCTGTCAGCTGCTGATCAACAAGACTAGGACTTTTTCCTTTGAACATGAGCTTCTACAGAACAATGGTGTTCTCCCCACAAGAATCCCAAAGGCAGCTGTTTAATTAATTTTACAGTGGAAAACACGGAAGCACCAATAAAGAAAGCAACACCTTGGAAGTGGCAAAGGCAGGAACTCAAGTGACCTCCCAAATCCTAGCTCTGTCCTCTGTCCAGTAAACTATACACCACTTGGAAACAGGAGATTTGGAACTGAAAACCTCTTGTAAATGCTGTGAATGACTGCTAATCTTTCATTTAAATACCCATTTGTTTTGGCTTGCATTTTATTCTGATGTACAGTATCACTCTTTTTATCTTCCAACCAATTGCTATTTTCACCCTTTTCAATGTATGTTTGTTAATTTTTTCCGCATTTTTAGAGCAATTCACCTGAGTTTTACTATTCATTACCATAGATTACTAACATTTTCATCTTCAAAACCAGCAATGGATCATGTTGCAAATGAATCTCATAATATATTATAATATGACTGTACTTCCAATTTAGTTTCTTTTATGGGGGTCGGATGGCATGCCAGTCTGTTCTTTTCTACCACTACTTGGGAAACTAAAGTGAAGCTATCAGACAGGTGAGAGAGCAGCAAGGTTCCCAGGTTAGCGTCTTTACCTTTGTCAGAACTGCTGTGTGTTCCTCTCCACAGCTGATATAAACAACCTTCTGAGACCGCAACAGCTTCACATGACAAGGGGATTCTCGGTCTGCATTGAAGACAAAGGAAAAAAAAGGAGCTCTTTCAAAAACACAAACCTAAATGGCTGAGAAAATCACTGGTAGACTGAATTTCAGATGTGGTCTATATGCGCGGTGGAAGCTTTAACAACCGGGGAGGGGAACATGTCCTTGAGTACTTCACTGCTGCTTTCTCCCTCCAATTCCTAAAAGATTTGTCCTGACTCAAAGTTGTCCAGAGCAAGAACACAAATGTTGAGAATCTTGTATAAACTCATCATGCACTTAATGAGTGCAGCGTAGCTACACCCACCTTCAGCCTCATGCTCCATTCCAGACTCTTCACTGATGACTGCAAACATTTGTTTCCAAAAGCTTGCTTAGACCTTTTCTATATAGAACAATCCTGACACATGGGGAACACTAGCACAACACACATGGCAAGCTGAATCCCAAGGCGTATTTAAATACCTCGCCTTCCTTCTGTCTTCATCCTTTAAGAAAAAGATCCTCCTACTTGCAAAGGCCAACCATTAAGAGATGCTTTCCTCCTTCACCCTGACATTCTAATAATTAGAAGTGTGTCTCCCAAGGATAAATACAGTAAGCAAGGTTACACATTTTACTGGTGTAAAAATAAAAGCTAAGCATTTCAAGGAGCAGTAGGCACCCCAAAACAGTTAGGTATTAAGGGAGCAGCTGCTTACTTCATATCAACAAAAAAATCAGGTTCCTGCCTACAGAAGTTGCCCATTCTTTAAGACTCTCACCCAAGGATTTGACAGGTGTTTTTTTCTGGGCAGTGAAAGGAAAATGGTCACATATGCATGGATTTAGAAATAAGAGCACATTTACTTTGTTCTGTATTTTAGCACTCTGATCTTTATTTTGACAGGAATGACACTTATGTCTACAGTATAATTGTTTAACAGGGCTGCAGAACACTCATGTTTGTAGACTCTGCTGTTCATGTTCTCTAAGTATAATTCACACTGTCTTACCATGTTTCCTAAATATCACTTATTTACTACAGTGCCACATACTGAGAGGTAAGCAGAGTATGATCCCTGGTCAACATAGCCCACGAGTAGATGTTCCATAGATGTTAATTTAAGGTCAGCCCCATATCAAGACAAGCATTGCACATACAATCTGCAGCTTTGTTGAAATTAGAAGCAATTATCTGCCAGTCTACAGACAGATATCTACAGATACCTGCAATTATCTTTCCATGGAAAGAACATGGCTGTTCTTATACTAGATCAGCTCTAGCTTACATAAAGTACAACAGAACAGACCTGGAGCATTTCTGAGAGAACACAGTACATGTTACAAGTCTTAAAATAGTGTTTCACATTTCTAAAAGTGTAAAGCAAGATGAAATGCTGCATCCCTCATACGAGCCTCCTTTGCTAAACTACAGGCTGGCTTTGAGTAATTCCTTTAAATACATTTCAGTTGGTAGGGTGGGTTGTGAAAATGCATCATCCCATTGTAGTTCACAAAGTACGAGGCAGCACTTTTCTCTTGCAACATACAGAGCTTATATGCTACTACATTATGCAACATAAAATTTACAAATACATTTACCTCATCTACTCATCCATGCAAAATAAATTATCCGTGCGTGCTGGGTATCACATCCACACTCAGTAAGTTGTCTAGATACTTAAAAGCTACTCAGCAACTACGCGTAGACAATAAAGAGGTCGTTTTGAAGCTCCGAAGAAAATCTTTCACTCACTGGCTTTTGCAAAAACTTAAGAATGTGTTCACAACAAGCAGAGGAGATCAAAGCTTTTCAGAGCAGTGGTAATATTACATCCACTCTTCTGCCTCATTTGCAAACCTATCTTCAAGCCTGCTGATTGTTAAGCTTCACTGAATGTGGCCACCTCAAAACTACCATTAGCCCTGTGGTTCTGGAAAATCTTTGCTCCACACCAACTTCAAATAAAACATGGACAAAGCATTCTTGAGAAGAGCAAGAAAGTATATGAGCACTTCCTTCTACGTCTGCATGACACTCACATTTGAAATACCTTTATTCTCGAACTTCCTTACTTCCACTAACATCCACACGGGGAAAAAAGTGTTTCTGTTCCTACTACATATGAAAAGCCTGAGGAATCCAGAGACTGTTCCTCTACCCTCCCCTCCCAAGAGCAGAAGCTAAGGATTACATATCCACTCAGTAAAAAATATGTTGTCAATACAAAAACAGACGCTAGGCCAAAAAAGTCCATCCTTCTTTCAACTAGGAGTATAATTTTAGTACCTCGTTCATCACTTAGTCCCAGTTGTCCTGAGCTGTTCTTCCCCCAGCCAAACACAGCTCCTGAGAGAGACAGGGCAAAACTGTGGGCTCCACCTGCAGCAACCTGAGCCAAAGGGATCCCATCAAGAGACTTGACACGTTGTGGACTGGCTTGGGAGGGACATTCTTTACCCAAGCCCAGCTGACCATAGTTATTCTGTCCCCATGTGAAGAACTGGCCATCTGAAACAAGGTAAGAAATAGAACAGTGAGTAAAATCTGATGAATAGAAAAGCAAGTTCATCAAAATGAACTAGAACCAGTGCTGGTTGCAAGACTTATGTGGGAAGGGGGAGAAAAATCAAGCAAGACATTCTTTGCTAAAATAAAAGCACTGTCTGAAGCCACCGTGAAAATAAACAGACATGCAACAAAGTGCAAAATACAGCGTCAGACTGCTGTAATGTAAATAGCATAACAAAGTCCACATTGCAAACAGAAAAGTAATAGCCAAGGATAATTTCAACACAAAAATTAATTACACACATTTTTCTACATCAAGATGAAAAGCTTTTAACTGTTCTGCCATTCACCAGTGAGACAGTGGGTGGCCTGTGTATAATGTTTTCTTCTTTGGCAGTACTGGCAAAGCTCTTCTTTGATACTCATGATACCTGATCCATTTTATAGCCTCCCATTTGGCCTGAAAGCAGTTGGGACAGGGATGTCCTTTGTTTATTATGCAGCAATATGCAATCTTGGGCACTGTGCAAAATAACAGCACAGATCTTGGTAATAAATAATGAATGCTACAGTACCTGCTGCCAAAGCCAGGCAGTGCCAATTTCCACAGGACACCTGCAGTATCGTCTGTTGGTTCAATTTCTTTATCAACCTAAAGACAATGACACTATTTTAGAATAAGCATCCAAAAATACAGTGTAACCTTATGTCAAAATGATTATTTCCATTCAGGTATTTGTTCTGCACATACACATAACCTATGGTTTTGAGACTGAGGAATGAACTCTTGAGGGTGATACAGATCCATACATAATAGATGCAAATCTGCAGAGGTCTTTAGACACAATATACCACCACGAAGCATGAAGAGTCCAGTTATCTTTATTATGGTGATGAGACCCACCATCTGTGAGATGCTTTGGATGGAGGAGTCTTGGTGTCTGCCACTGACACCATCTATCTACATGTCCTTGCACTAACTCTATTAGTGTTCTGACACAGTGAGAATACACTAAATAAGTAAATGAAGAAAATTTAGCACCACTCTGAAGTTTCTGAGCAACATTCACTATACAGAATTGCAGTAGGCTCGTTTAGTAGCTTTTCTACTAACAGGCAACACTGCAAGAATTTCAGAGCTGAAGTGCCAGCTCACACTACCATACTGCTTTCTCCCCTCTGCTCTTGAAATGTATCTCCCATCTCATAGGGACTTCCCAGGGACTAGAATAGAGATGGGTATCACACAGTGTTTCTATTTTTGGGTCCTCCCTCCCTCTTTGCTCTGTAAAAAACATTTCTCATTGAGGAAGCCAAGCACACTCCAATTTTATTTTCCATGCCCCAAGAACCCACAGGAGGAAGGCCCATCCTTGAGAACTTGTCTGACTCCCCAGGGGGCTCAGGAAGTACCAGTAAAGTACAGAAAAGGAGGAGGACTCACTCTTACATCCCTACTTAAGGAGTGCTCAATTACTGTCCCTCCGAGAGAAAGGAACGCTCCCACCAACTCCAGGCTGGAAGATGAGCAACCCTTGATGCATCACCTCCAAGAAGCTGCTTTAAGGAAACTCGAACCTGTTAAGAATTTACCTTGGTACCATCACTGCATCTTCTATAGTGGTGAGGCCCAACTGCCCATCACTGCCAGCACCCCAGGAGAAGAGCTGGCCCTGGTCACTGAGTGCCACGCTGTGAGACTCTCCGCAGGCCACATGCACGATGTGCTGCCCAGCCAGGGCTCCAATTTGCTCTGAGGAAAACAGAAAACATCTCCAGTCACAGGATTCATCTCAGTGACATGCAGACACCAGGTCTGGGCAAATCTGTATGCAGAAAGATGGGTGCACTGATCCCCAGTTTAGTTTTAAAACACTTCCTTCACGAGGAAAGCACCAGGTTTTACTGAAAACATGGACCTGCTGAGCTCT
>NW_009929272.1:79065-95032 GCF_000696875.1 Nestor notabilis
CTACTCTGCAAATCATAGGAGAAAGGCAGGTACATTCCCCCCAGTCTACACACAGCCAGCCTCACAGGTACAGGGAAACCTATTGGGTTATTCATAAAATCCATGATTCTATTTAGAATCATGAAATCAGAGTGGTTTGGGTGGGAAGGGACCTTAAAGATCACCTAGTTCCACTCCTCCTGCCATGGGGCAGGGACACCAGACTTCCCAGCAATTAGGAACAATCAGATCTCCCAGATTTGAGGTTTTTTCAGTTTGGACGTGGGGATTGTCCAAGACCTAGAGTTGGCAGACTCACTTTTGACCTTCCACAGCTCTCATGTCCAATGAAGACAAGTCATCCACAAAGCTAATCAACCCCTTGCTTTATTGCTTGAAGCGTGAAAGCATGTGTCGCAACATCCCTGTACTAAGCTTGGAACAGGTTTGAACCTATAAACTTATTACTACCACTGTCAGACACTCATAAAAATGTCCCATAAAAAGGAAACAAAGGGAAGGGAGTGGAAAATCACCCAGTCCTCTGGAAGATCACACACATTGACTTTATCTTTACATCATGGTAGGCAACTGAAGTAGGTTTGACAACCACTCTTACAACATCAACAACCAAATCTTAATCTTACTCATTATGCAGAATTTTTACAAATGGACATGAAAAAGTCTTGGTTTTCAATAAAACATTGGAAATACCACACATCTGATAGAAAAATTCTCCACAAGCCAAGCAGAAGCAAAATTAGTTTACTTTTTTATTTCCTGAATAAATACAAATGTTTCAAGTGGATGAAGAAAAATTTCACCCATCCTATAAGCTACAAGGCAGTGATCAGTTTTATTGAAGTCCCGTTTGCCTGTGACATGAGAGGGAAGGGTAGTTACATTTCATTCTATGAAAATGATACCCCACATCAAGGGCATCCAGAAATCATTAACATGCTTAACAGCAAAAACTGCATACCGATCAATCTAAATGTCTTAACTAACTTTAAAAGGAAGGCACCCCTAGGAGGGGTTGCCTTCTAGGTCTGGGAGTTCACAAATGAGAAGGAGAAGAATCCCTGATGGATATTATGGGAGAGAAGGACGACAATTATTTAAATATGTATTCTAACAGAGGAAAATGCTACCTGAACATGTCATTTCACGCAAAATAATTAACGCCAATGGAGGTGCAGTTTACAATAAGCCCACAAACACCTAGGAAGGCTGGAGGAGTGGGCCTGCCTGCCATCTGGCTGTCCTTCAGGCCTCCTACCATCCAATAATGCTTTTACTCTGCAGCTCTTTCCAGCAGGACTGATGTCACACAGTCCCACTGGCAACCCTGTGCAAAGACACAGGCTTTGAGAGCAGTAATTCAATTTACACATGCAATTTCCACACTTGGGCCCATAAGCATCCAACTGTAGCACTGCTTGGCAGCCTGGTTTTGTTCATTTGCATATATAATTGAGGGAGCCTATTTTTATCTGTGAGCTCTAAATAACCAGCAGCTGGATGGGCTGGTGAAGGTCAATCACAAACAACAGACAAGGTATCTCAACAGCACGTGAATGACTTTCAGTCAGCCAACAAGACAAAAAATACCCACTGCAACGTGCCTGACACACCACCTAATTTCAGCCAAGCATGCTTCTGTACTGGCATCTGAAGGTCCAAAACTAAACCTCCTGCTGGAGAGGAATAAAGGGATAAAGCCATCTTCATCTCCACAGGAAATCCCTTTGATTCATGAACCCATCACTTTGCTGTAAACTTGCTGACTGGGGTGCACTGAGACTGGCTGCTATCCAGTGCCTAAGCTCTTAAAACTGGTCACAAGCTCACCAGTCTGCCCTTCTTCAAAAGCTGGTGCTTCCACACTGCCAAACACTCCAGAGGACAGCACGAGTCTGACAAAATGACAAACATGGACAATATGGGAAGATGGGGCATCCACAACAGAGACTGGGTTTTGCTACCTGCAGGCATGACTGAGCTGATTTCTTCCCTGGAAAAGCATTATTTGCCACAATAAGTATACATGCCTCATTTGCTGTGGAAGGAGCTGCTCCTGAACCATCTGAGCACCTTGGGGAGGTGGACAGAAGACTCCAATGACCAAATATCAGCATCAGGATCTGGAACAGGCAGGACTCTAACCACAGCAGTACTGCAACTGGAAGAAGAGTGCCCTGTGGCATCATGAGGCTGTGGCAAGGACTACATAGTAAGGGCTTCACACACCAGGACACAGAGAGGACATCCAACAGGTTTAGAAATCCAGAGTGGTTGCTTCCATCCCCACAGACTCCATCTTAAGTTTAATTTAGCAACATAAACCTGACCTTGCTTCTATGCCATTCCAGGGGACTAATAAATACCAACTTGTTTTGAAAGGCTGCCCTGCGTTGCTGGAAGCCTTCAGTGACTGCACTGTTCACCCAAGAAGCAGAGTACAGCCTTACCTGAACTTGCTAGATGACCAAAGACAGAAAAAATATGCCTGTCTTGGACATGAAGATCTTTACCCTTAGAAATGTACATGTATGACCCATCTCACTGTAGGACATTCCTAAGACCCTGTCAATAACAGCTTGCCTGCAAAGTCATGAAGAAATACAAACACCAAACAGCATAATTTTTACATGCTTACACAGATCTCTTTCCAGAGAAGAAAAAAAGCCAGCCTTCCCCTCAGGCACAGATTGTTCAGACAGTCCAACAAGGGTCCCAGTTCACTGTCAAGCTTGCCAAGCCACCGAATGTACCATCTCCCTGCTAACTTAAGTAGTATTTATCAAAAACAGCTGAGAGTTACTTCTTTGTTAACCCACCCCTTCCTCACATCAAAATGAGG
Source organism: Nestor notabilis (assembly GCF_000696875.1). NCBI lineage: Eukaryota > Metazoa > Chordata > Aves > Psittaciformes > Psittacidae > Nestor > Nestor notabilis. Next base: position 81,908 of record NW_009929272.1, read on the forward strand.
TGTTTTAGTGGTTGGTATACATTTGTTTTAATTTCCAGAGCATCACAACACCATTATTCATTCTATAGAAAGGATGCATCACTGCACTGATGTGAAGGGTGCAAAGGGTGAAGTTTATTCTTAGTAGTGTGTCGCCAGTAACTGACAAATAGAACCAGTCAAATGGAGCTTAACTGGCACAACTATATACAAAGCTAAGAGAACAAAACCCTGAAAGCAACAGGAAGGGGCTGAAGGAGTTATGCAATACAGTGTTTCGACATGTCATAAAGCTTTCAAAAAAACAAACAAAAACCCCAAATTCCAAGAAGTACACATTGACCCAATCTTTTCTTTTTAAAGCCATCATCTGTCTCAAAATGGCACTAATGCTCAGAAGTAATTTATCAGTTCTTTGTATCTGGTAGAGTTCAATTTTCATTTCTCTCTTCTGTCCACTTTAACTCATGGATCTCAACACAGACATTTGAAGGTCTTTAGGTCTTAACCTTGTTAGATCTTTTCATAATATACACATTGGACCAAAGAATGAGGTCCAGGCAAAACACTTTCGGGACAGGCATACTCTGAATGGTGACAGGCCTGGTTCCCTGGACTGCTCTTGTGTTTTCTCGCCTATCTGTGGTTTGCAGAGACACTCCAGCAACAAAGTTGAGGACAAGTGCTGTATGTTTCTGTAACTCAGTTTTCTGGCAGCTCATTTAGCCTCAAGGTTTTGAAACGGCAATAAAGCTGGGACAAGAATGAAAACCCCTGAAAAGCCCACCTTTGGTCCATAGCTTCACTGTTAATAAAAGAGAGCTTATGATTTGTCCCCTGCAGTGTTGGAAAGCCATACAAGATCCCCAGTATCTGCAACTGCTGGAAGCACAAAGCGCTCAGTTATACTGCACTGATTAAAATGCACAGGCAATGAATGATTAATTAGCTCTCCTAGTAAATCTATCAGAGAGTTGGTACACCCTTTCTATGTATAGCTTCCAGCTGCTTGCAAGACAGGTTTTTGCTAGAGGATGTGGCATAATCCTTCAGCCATATGTGAACTGGGATGTACACAAACAGCACCAGATGGCTTCTACTGTCTGAAAATGATGTAGAGAAACTATCAGCCCTGAGGTTACACCTTCAGTGGCAGAATCTGGGTTTCTCCACTGGTGAGACGCAGCTGTGGCTTGGAAGTTTCAAGTGATTTCAGTCTTACCTGGACACCTGCCCAAAACTCCTTATAGCCTCCCCAGCTTGACAATTATCAACTCAAGCATTTGCTCACCTTGGTTGTTGCTGTCTGCTAGGAAGGACTCTGTAAGATAGGTGTCTTACTAGCTTGCCCAGATAAGAAAGAGATGGTGGTTTAAACACAGGGGAGAAACAGCCATTGGTAAGAATTCCCCTGGCTTAAATGCTAGCAGATGGCAAGCCTGAGGACAGGTAAGACAGTTTCTTTGCATTGCAATGCTGGTTATTACAGTCCACACCCACACTGAGGATGCTTGAGCATTGTGTAACCAAGGTCTAAAAATCAGAAGTGTGAGATAAAACAATTTAACGCACAAGGCAGCTGAATATGTAATCAGACATCAATAGCAACCTAAACTTTACCCATACGATCTTTCTGCTCTGAATGCTAAAAGCCTTAATACAGACAAGGAGCTGAGTTCTCTCCTTTTAAAGATGAATTACACCAACACATAAAACCATCTAATAAGGTGACACTAACAGCATTAGCGCTTATGGAAGCCTGATCCAAGAGCCAAAAACTCCATGAAAAACCTGCTGCTACCTACAAGAAAATGAGAAAAACACTATGGCCCAGACTTATGAGCCACCAGCATTTCATTAAAGCACTTTCAAAAAGCAAGTAAACAGCAGTGGATCACCAACGTCCCCAAGATTTTCGTACATGAAGTAGGGAACTTCAGCTGGCTGCTGATTTCCCCAGCCTCCACTGGCACATCCCAGAGATGTTTCTGCATAGGGACATCCTGGCTGTATTTCTAGGCTGTGATGAGCTTTGTGAATTCAGTCCTAATGAAGATAGCTGAGCATTAAAACATGTCTGAGTTTTAATGAAACTGGAAAGAGAAAAAGAGAAAAAACTAGAAGTCCAGCAACTAAAACTCTTGCAATCCCAAGTGCACTAAGTACACCCAAGATTCCTCCCTCCCCTTATGAAGGTTTCTCCTTATTTTGCTGGCATAACTTTAACATCTTAGCTATTCAGTGCTTTTACCAGTATTAGCAGCACAAGTACACCCACCAACTTTTCCAGGAAACACCATCCCCAGTGGAAGTGTGATTCTGCCACTTGGAAACTGGCAACCGGGGAGGGGAAAAAATCAAACTGTTTGTCAAGACTCTTCTTCTCTCCTTTTAGTTTCCAAGAATGAGCCTCTGATTTCCCTCTGCACACTTTCAACTCCAATCACCTAAACATCTTGTGCTCACAACTGCCACGGGCAAGTTCTGGAGTCTGGGACTGGAGGAAGAACTCAGACTCTGCAAGCCACTTAAACCAAAATACAGACTTTCTGAAGCTATCAGGTGCTTTTAAAAACACAATCTAACCCAGCCAGCTGAAATGCTCCTGCAGCTTCACTCACACCACCTCTGCAGACTGTGGTTTGTCAGCAGTAACACCGGAGGAAGGCTCACAGGGAGGAGGCAAGGGCTGAAGGACAATTTCAGGAACACACCTTGGTGATTGCAGTCTCCGGCATGGCCAGGCACATAGCACACACAGCACGTAGGCAGGCAGAACCACCCTGCTCCACACTAGCCCCACGGTTTTGCCACCACTACCTTCCTCCTCCTTGCTGAGCCTCTCCAAGGCAGTATTACATGCTGCTTGTGTCTTGCACTCAGACTATGCAAGATTACTGTGCGAAGGGGTGTGGGAAGCATCGTGCTCTGCACCTGCACAGCACAAGACTAGAAGAGGAAACCCCATGGGGAGGCCATATCCCCACTGTATGACACCTACCCTCACTTTCTGCCTGCTGTTTTCACCCTCTCTGTAGCAGCCCACCTTATTCTCAAACTTCTCTTAGTGTGGGGCAAAAAGCATGGAGCAAACAAAAGTTTACATCAGCACATAACCTCCTCTGACTTTCAACCACTAAAGTTTACTACATCCACCAAGGAGGCTGGGTTTTACAAGTCCAACTTGCAAATCATGAGGTCTTCCTTTTGTGAACTGCTGCCAGACTTGCAGCAGAAAACACAGGAGTACCAAGAGCTGCCTGATTAGAGAGACTGGCAACAGCAGCACTGAAGCTAAGGCTCTAATAATTTGGGTACAAAGAAGTCTCACTTGTGGCAGCCCCAGGCTCTGATAAAGTACCATGTGATTTTCAAAAGTACCTGGTGTGTGTCTCACTCTGTTCCCATTTATTTCAATCCTGCGCCAATTTGCATGGGAGCAGGACAAAGGCACACATTCCTGGAAAGCCACACCTGCACAGTGCAGACTCAGTACAGCACCCTTGCTTTCAATGACATCCCCATCAGGCTCACAAATACTGCTTGAAAATACGTTACTGCAAAGCAGCATGGTGACTGGGAAAGGGAGGTAATTCACACAGTCCTATTAAACATTTATAAAAGCTTACTGATTTTTTAATACCATAAGATTTGACAGACATTCTGAGAAAAGGAGAGCTGAACATCTGTACATTCACTTTTGGTGAGTTTATATAGACAGGCAGCTGTTTAAAAGGCAGGTCAGGTGTTACGAGAATGATCATTTCTTCCCAGCTGTGCTGTAGGAACAGCTGTTTTCTGCCAGCAGCCTTAAGCGTCACAAATATTTCTGAGAAGAAAAAGAAGTTTCATTAAGATCTTTGAGACAAATTCTTCTTTCCAATACAGCTTAAGGAAGAGTATCAGGCTGTTTTACGTTGACTGAGTCAAAATCATCACGTAGTTATGCATCTTCTGGAACATTTGATGTCTATAAACAGAACAAGGAACAAGCATACACCATGAGCCAAAAATCAAACTCAGTCTTTCCATATAATAGTTACACACTGAAAAACAAACCAACCCCTTTTTTAGGAAAGGGGACATTGATCCTGAAGACCATACGCACTCTTTTAAGCCTTCAAGATCAAATCATATAGAATGCCTTACATTCATTTTTACCAAAAAACTCAGGCTTTGTTACGTCAACACACATTCTTATGTGTTTTTATACAAAGGAAACATAGGATATTAAGGCAAGGGAAAGACCACCTGGGCTCCTTTATTGGGAGTGGGAGTAGAAGTTTTGTAGTTGGAGGGGAGAGATTTCTTATTTCAGATGCCTGTTCACAGACCTCCAGCTATACAAAAACCCAGTAACTGCATATCATCATCTGCGGTTGTGTCACATAACAGAACATGAAGACAAGAACAACGCACTTACAGCATCAGCAGCCACCAAACTACTAAATTCTCTCCTAAAAGCTGGGATTCTCAGCCCTACTTACGCATTCGGCTTAATGAAGTCGTCACTTTGTCCAGCATGAACAACTAGTCTGAATACTAAAAGGTCAGGGCATTATCACCTCCAGCTTCTTTCCTGCCTCTTCCTTTACCTCACCACGCATACACAGCTACCCACCCATTTAATCCTGAGTTCATCTTTCAGCTTCAGCATGGTTGCAGGAGAGGGGACAGTCATTAGTGCCACATATCATGCACACACCAGGGTTTCATGCTCCTTCCAAGCCAGGCATATGGACAGCCTTTATTTCTGTTGCACCTTCAGAAAGCCTCCAAATAATACACACAATGCGGGAATAACAAATATGACCAAGATAAATGCAACTTAAGGTTGCTAAATTGCCCTACAAATCCCCAGTTAAAGGGCAAAAAGCTGGTCATTCCTAATGCAGCTCTGCCTTTCGAGAGAAGAGACATTAAAATGGTCCCTCACATCCCCAGTAAAATAGCCTGTACTGATCCTAAAAAAGCAGAATCTTGTTTCCCTGGACACACTCTTCTTCTCACCCCTCAAAGTGAAATCAAGAGTAATCTGGTGGTTGTAATAATAAATGTGGTTTTAGAGACAGCACTTCAGAATTACATCTGAGAACACATTACAGCCATTTCAGGCTCAGACTACACATATCTTTACCATCAAGAAACAAGATTTCTGCTGGTTTAAGGCTCTCCTCAAGAGCCTTACCTCTCATCAGTTTAGGCCCTCCTCATCCTGTGGTCTCAGAGTACTGGTAGGAGTTAGTTATCATCATCCAGACCACAAAAATTTTAAAACAGCTCACTACAAACATCTGGCATATTCACAGCCCTCAGCAAACCAATTCAACACAACAAATGCATATTTAAGACATCTAAGGGAAAGCACTTCCTTTGATTTTGTTTCTTATTCAACCATACACATATTGTTTCTAAATTAAGTCATTTTTAAATCCAGCCTTCTCATTTTGAAACCCAAAATCATCCCAAGGCCCAAACTGCACCAATTCAGCTGAGATGGAGATACCATAACCCAAGTCCACATTGCTGCAGTCACTAGTGACCAAGTCACTAGCCTTGGTCAGATTTGGTGAGCAATTAAGGGATGGGTACAAATTAACATACCCAACTCTGGGGGTTGGCCAGTTCAGTATAATAATCTGACTCTTTTTACAAATAACATTTATAATAGGTGCTGAGACATAAATTATGGCTTAATCCTTCCTTCATTGTTTTTCCAGTTTGAAGTCAGCTGCTGCAGGCCAGCACCAAAGGTCTGACTCTGCAAGGGCCCCTCTGCCCCCAGATGGCTCCATCCCTCCCTGCACACTTGTTTCCAGGTACATCCTCACAGGCTTTGGCAAGACTGATGCCCACAAGCCGGGCTGCCATGACTCTGCTACATCTTTTACAGCTCTGCTTCAGGGGTATAGAGAAAGTGCCAGAATGGAAAGCAGGACTTTCCCAGACCACAGCACTCGGGAAGTGTTGCAATAGCCACATACCTCAGCTCCATGCCCAAACAGAGGGACAGAACTCTTCCCACATCCTCTGAAAAGCCTGCCTAGTGGGACCTCCTTGGAGTTACTAGCATTTAAGCTCTTTCTTCTTGTTTCACTCCTCATGCAAAGAGCAGGATGGCAGGGGAACTAACCATTCTCCTGCCTCTGTCATCCCACCCATGAGAAGCACTCAGCCTCACCGATTCCATGCAGCAGCCATACCTCCTCATCTGCAACATGCTCACTTCCACAGCTGCATCCAACAAACACAAGCCCTGCCACCACTCCTCGTCCTGAGCAACCAGGGCCTCCTGGCTGACTTCTCAACCACCAGGAAGAGGCTAAAAGAGGAAAATCCGTACAGACTGTCCTTCCAAGCAGGTCGCACATCTGAATTCTCAGCTGTTACAGGGTTTACGATTAACAGGCATGCCACAGTGAGCACTGAGGTCTCTCTAACCCCGTACTGAAGTTCAGGACAAGTGGATTTATGTTTGTAAAGAAAGGCCACTGAGTTCAGAGAAATACAGGTGACACGGCTCATGTAGTGGCTTTTGTTCTGGTGGGGTTTTTCCTGCTTTTTGAAAGAGATTGAACACGATGATATTTCTAGCCCTGCAGCAATGAGCAGATAGGCTCCACAATTCACACAGAAGCAAAGCTACCCTGCCATTTGCATTCAGACAGGAAATTTGGTGGAAAAGCATGGCTTTGTCTGCAGTATATTACCAGAGGAAAGGTTGAAGGCAAATTTGGCCCCAGACATTTTCCTGTAACTCCAAGACACTAATCACCAAAGCCCACGTTTTCTCACTAGCAGAAGTCAAATGAAGTCCAAATGACTTGCAGAGAATAAACCTCTAGACCAAAAAAGCCAAGCTCCACATCTTGGACTCGAGCACATTTTTAAAGCTTTACAAATGGCTAACAACCAGCTAGTTACTTCACACACTTCTAATTCAGCCCAGATCCCAAAAGAACCTTTACCTCAGGTACCCAGGCCTTTGTTCCCCAGCATACACACGCACATTCAGATCAAACATGCTTATCTAGGAATCATCACAGGGAGTCAAGACATCATGTCAGACCTGAAGAAAATAGAAGTAATTTCAGGGCTGAAGAAGTAGAAATTTAAATACAGCCATGGAGAATAAATTTGTTTCTTAAAACTACTGCAGCACAAAATTATCACTTCCCATTAGAGACATAATGTATGTTAACACCTGATGCTGCTCAGGAAATTAACGCAAACTCAGACTGATCCTGCAGAACAGTGGGCTCAATACTTCAAAACTGAGATTGCCAAATTGCTTCTCCTAAGGCATTGTCAGAGACTCTGGGAACTCAAGTAAGTTTACTTACTTAAGTAGTTACTCAGAGTAACTACTTAAGACAGGTCAGACAGAGCCTTTATTAACTATGGTCATGGTGAGACAATACTGGGACAGGGTTTCTCCCTCTGCGTCCCTGCCAAGTGGTTGCAGAGACACAAACTGTAGACTGTTTCAGGAGAGAAAAAAATAAACAACCAAACATTTCAGTATTAACAAAGCCAGGTATCCATCCCCGAGAGGGATGAGCTCCTCAAGTTGCTTGCTAACCACAATTCAAAGAAGGAATGAAGCAGTAAATAACACAACAATGTGGGGAAATGCTCTTGGTGGAGCGGCACACCCAAGTATTTCCCTAGCTCTGAAGTGGGGAGATGGAAACCATCACAGGCTGTTTGCTTTTTATTCAAAAGCAACATTCTTTTAGTGAGGATAAACTTCTTAGACATCTTAATTATTAATTTTACCACTACAGTGTAAAATCCAAGGAAAGGGCTCTTCCAGAAATAAACCTCTGTTGACTCTTACTCTTTCAATGGCAAACACTCCCCGAGTAATTTCTGTTCCCAGTAGTGGAGAGGCACAAGAATCACCTTGCAAACTGCTATAATGTCTTTGCATTACATCCACAAGCTCAGCTGATGTGACAGTGAACACAGTTTTTTAATTAACAAGTTTCATTTCAAAAGGTGCCCTCTAAAGGACTCCTCCAAGAAGAACTACTGAAACAATTCTGCGCCACTGTTTGACATTTTTGTGAGCAGCATGAATGAGAAGCAAAATGGAATCCTGCTATTACAGATAAGTGTAAATGAGTGGCAGAAGAAGAGAAAAAAAAATATCATTATTTGGAATACATAGTCGGGGAAGAAAGGGAGGCAGTCTTCACATACACTCACTGCAAATATAACAACTCTTCTCCCACTGGAAGACATTACCCGCAAGTTTTTCAAGGAGAACAGGGTTAGATCCATTTTCAGTGCATTGCCAAGTTCCAGAATTTTATTCATGAGCAGACATGATCCTGGGAAATAACCATCTCTGATTAAACACCACAATCATATATTCTGAGAACACTAATTGAAGCTTTTAGCATGCTGGCCGCATAAGACTCATGTACACACTCAGATAAGAAGCGTGACAGATAAAAGGGAGTTTCCTCCTGCAAGCAGACCTGTGCTCCACACCTCAGAAGTCACCTTAGCCCTCAAAAGGTTCAAGACCCCCTGCATATTTGCATGTCTTGATGTTTCTCTCAAGCACAACCAAGCTCCTCTGCAGGGCATGGTAAGCACACCTGGATGGAACAATCAGTATTGTGTCAGCCTCTGGCATCTCCTGCTGCAGAAGGCTGTGCTGCAGCAGCAGATGTGGCTCACTTCCAGAGCTGGGCAGAGGTCAGCCACTTCCAGTTTCTTTTGCAAGCTAGGCAGAATCAAGCCATAAGGCAGGAAAACCAAGAGGCCTCAACCCACACTGCCTTGTCCAGCAGAAGCTGGAGAAATGAAGTTGCAAGACTCTCAGGCTTGGAATAAGCTCCAGGCATTTATTCCATTCATTACCTCAGACACCTCCTAATAATATTCTATCACCTTCAACAACTCAGGCCCCTATGCCCCACACATGTATCTCCACTTCCTGGCAGACGTAGCTTCATTCATAGGTCCACAACTAATGGAAAATAAAAAAAAAAAAAAAAAGGTTATCTTTGATATATGTTTCTATAAGACGGTGTAAGGTCATCTTTATTCCATGCACAGGAGGTGGAGGTGAAAGAGGAAGGCTCGATTCTTCCTGTTCCTATTTACAAAGGCAAACTAAGAAATTCAGTTCCCATTACCACAGGCCAAAGCGGACCCACACAAAGTAGTGTATGGCACAGGACTCTCCCCCAGTGTACAGTTATCATAAAGACTGCTGAGACTGTTCATCATGAGCTCAAAAAGGAAGCTGTCCCTTGCTTTACAGCACACCTCTCCCACCTGCTCCAGCCAGCAGAAACCCCATTGCAGGCACAGTCAGTATTGTTTTGTCAGTAGAGAAACAGTTTATCGAGGGTGGTCACAGGCTCCTCAGAGAGCAGCACGGCAGAACCTTTTCTCAGAGTAAAAGAAACTTGCAGGGTAACTGGGAGTTGGTGTCACATCTTAGTGACAGTCTCTTAATTTAAGGGGTAGCAGTAGGACACCCGAGATCAAACCCAAAAAACATTTTACATCTATTTCCAAATCTCAGACTGCCCCTTTTCTACAGGCCTATCTGAAGGCAAGATTACCTACTTGCTAGAGGTCTGCACTTCAGCATCCAGGATTCATGAGATCCACTTCCAGCTCTGATCTACCCACTGTGAAGTCTCCATTTTCATTATCATCTTATACTTGGTTTACTTTATTGGCAAAAAGCAGGCTAGGCCAAAGATGTTTCTCAGAGTACACATCTTTACAACCCTCGGAACAGCACTGAATTTCTGCAGCCTTTGCACTACAGTCATGCAGCTAGTTATGTGATTTGCAAGGATGAAGTATCTTCACCAGGTTGGGCAGAATATTCACAGGCTTGGCTTCCTTTTCCTAAGCATCTCATTTATTCCAGAGCCTAAATTTACAAGTCCTCAGAAGATGAACAGTGGTTGTGCACAGAGGTGACTTAAGCACTCCTGGTAATCCCAGCCTCTTTTAGTAATTGTCTATAAACCACTTGTAGGAAAAGCAAGAGAGGCAGATTCAAGATCAACTCCTAATCCAGCACCACAGACATAGAGCATATAACATCTACCACCTCATTTTTGAGAGTGAGAGGAACACAAAAGATGCATTGACAGAAAAAAGGAGCAGTGGAATCAGGTCACGTTTGCACATAGTACATGGAGAACTGTGGCTATTTTGTACATAACTCGTATCTCTATCGTGCCATACGGGGGTACATTACAGGAGCCCCGAGCCTTACAGAGGGTAGCCTGCAGTTTGACAAAAATGTCTTATTGCTCTCATTACCCACATGGTAATGGATATTTATTGTATTATGGAAAAAATGGAGCTGGAACTAGATGATCTTAAGGTCCTTTCCAACCCTAACTATTCTATGATTCTATGAAATACATGTATCTTTATCACACACCAAAACCAAGAAGTTAATGGAAGGCAATGGTAGTTAATGAATCAGAAGGCAAACATTCAAAAGGAAGCCCATAAGAAAGGTTTCAGGGATTCTCAAAATACACAATTAAACTGCTCCTTCACTCTGGGTCAGAGAGGCATTAGCTGCCTGTGCTTCTGCACACGCAGGTTCTGCCCGTTGGAACACAGTAAAGAAAATACAATTTGAGTCTGGGCAACACAGGGCTACAATGACCTTCTTGTAGATTAAGAAAGCATGAGGGGTGAAAGCACAAGTCAGCAAGAGATTTCCATGAGGGCAAACAAAATTTATAAACCCTCGTGGCTAAAACCAAGTTTGTTCTCCACAACCATACTCAAGGCAGATCTCTTTGATGTAAATGACAAAATTCCCAGCAATAACTGAAAAAGGGTAGGCATAAGGACGCAGCGCAATTGCAAAGACAAAGCAAAGACATTTGTGACTCATGGCCCTCTCTTCCCTTTTATAAAAAAGCAACATAATGCCAAACAACACAATCTGCCCTGAGACCATCTGCGCTCGCCTCTGTTGAGATGCATTTCCCAGCCACTAAGGAGACCCGTCTCCCCACCCATACTGCTGAGCTTTAGCATTCCAGAGCCAGCAAATATTATTCATTATCATTACTGTGTTATTACACATGATCTTCAGCTCTGTTAGCTGCTTCACAGCAATCAACACAAAGCAGCTTCCATAATCTTCTCAGCCCACTAGCCTCAAGACAGTTTGAAGTGCATACAGAAAGCAGACTTACCTGGCTTGCTTCCTTCACAGTCATGCCCCAGTTGGCCTTTGGTGTTCAAGCCACAAGTATACACTTCCCCATCTTCCAGCAGGAACACGGAGTGGTTTCCTCCACATGCCACCTCCTTGACATTTCTGTCATGAATGAATCCATACACCTGTGGTTCAGGAATGATGACCTGGAGGTTGCTACCTATCCCAGGTTGTCCAAAAGATGAGTAACCCCAGCATAGCATTTTCTCTCTTTTCAAGAAGTCATGTATCCTTCCTGGGCAAGAGAAACAGGGGAAGGAGTGTGAGTGAAGCAAGTACTCAACAAGTGATGATACAAAGATAAGCTGCTCAGAGCAGGAGGTGGAAACAATCCAAAAAGGCATTTCCTGCATGACTGTCAGACTTGTGGACTGCAAGTAAAAAGGCATTCCACCATTACACAGACAAAGAAAGAGGAATCAAGACAGCTCAGGTACTACGTCAGCACCTTCTTGACCTGGCCATCTCCATCTGGCAGTAGTACTGCTCTGAAATCCAGCAGACCTGAGCTTTTGTTTCAGCAAAATTACTCTGTTTCGAAAACAAACACCAAAAAAAAAAATCAACCAGCTCCCCAAACCAACTGTAATGTTTTTTAGACTCACAGGTCCAAACCTGAACTTTGGGAGTTAGAGAGTCATAGCTGGGACCACTTAAAAAAATCTTTAAAAATTATCTCAAAGGCAGTCAAACTAGTCCTGAACAGACGAACACGGGTATTTGTGGTATACTGCCCAATGAGGAATTGTTATTTCTGATAAACCCAGATTAAGAAGTATTTTGCTCACCTGAACACATTCTTGCAACCCAAATATGTGCATGTGCACACACACACCCCCCAAGCTACAGCAAGAATTTCCCAAGAAGCAGCAGTACACATGGAGTAGCACTTGCCAGCAGTCAGGTGTTATATTTTGTGCTGCACTCAGTGAAAATCGGGGACTTCAGAGACAGGGGAAGGGAAAAGCCATAGCAATATAAAAGGCCCCATGAATTACTCAGCCTTAACTTGATAATGACAACAGGACGCTAATGCGTAAAAGCTGGGGGGAGGGAAAGAACTCTCATTCCAGAAGAAGCATGTGAAAGATTTTGGTAACACTCCCTCATCACTCCTAATCTCAATAGGCTTGGGTTATTTGTTAAACATGCTATACTAAGACACCAAGAACTCCTCTCCTTGAGCTAGAAATCAATTAAAGCTTTTTTGTAAAGGGAAGAAGAAGGAAGAAAACAAAAGATCCGAGACATCAAGTCTTACAGCTCACCGCTCACCATGCCAAGTTTTAAACTAAAGCCATTTACAGCAGTAGCATTTACTATCTTAGCACAGGATCAAAAAGCAAAAGGTAACCCCTGATGTGCCAGAGATTCCTCAAGGAAACAAGATTTCTTCTCCCGCTCTGAGTAGGTAAGAAAAACATGCGTTCAGGTCATTCCCAAAGCCTGGTGCTAATTCAGGCTCTAGGTATTAGCAATAAAGCCTTTCCTAATCTAAGCACTAAGCAACAAGCATTCATCTCTTACCCTGCTACCCTGGCCTGTCAGTCAGGTGTGGTACCTTCCACTGAGGCAGGACTGAGCTGGAAGGGGGAGGAAGAGGATTGGATTTTCCAGTTGGTGGTGCAGTTTCCTACCACAAACCATTCTTATCAGGCTCTTTAAAGCATGCTATGAATCCCATTTATCTCTCACAGCATTTGCTCCTTTATAGCATAATTCAATTCATTCACATCTACACATGTGCTTTTCACCAGCCAGCTTCAAAGCACCCAGAGGAAAAAGCAGGAGGTTATAAGGCTCTGTCTAGTTAAATCAGTCATTGTGTACACTCTGTACTTGGTTGCCCTCAGCACAAAAGTCTGATGGAAGATACCCTCTACACTGGCTACACTATTTCCTACACTAAGAATAGGAAT
>NW_009929272.1:95063-97513 GCF_000696875.1 Nestor notabilis
GCGAGCATGTGCTTTAAATGACACGACTGCTATATTTATAGTGAACTTCATGTTCTGTCTCAAAAAAAAAAATAAAGCACAAGCAACACCCTGAAGGTGCAACACTAAGGCCATTTCAGAACTGGCATCTGAAACAGCAGAAATCCTGGACTACCATTTTTCTCAGCCTGGGGAATTACTCTTTTATGAAGATATAAGCAGCACAATAGCAGCAAACCTGAAGATCAAAGATCACATTCCCTGCTACTATAACTGGATGTTGCCTCTGAGCTGAAAATATTTCACCACTATGCAACCTGAACTACAGTGACATTGTAAAATATGAGCTAAATATTAATTTGGGATACCTTTCTAAAAGGCTTCCTGAACAGTCTGCTCCCCATAGACTGCAGCCATTTTTCCTAGTGCTAATTTCTTTTAAAATGCTAAAAATACTTTAATTACTTTCCTTGTGTTCACATTCTACAAAAAGTTGATGTAATGGGCAGGAGGATGTGATGTGATTAGTAAGAGATGGTTTTTCCTCTGGCTAAGACACTAGTTAAAACAGGAAGAGTTCGAACTCCCAGTAATTCATATGCACACCAGGGTGATATTCCAGAGGAGTTCAACCCTCATTCATACTAGTGGCCAGAAGAACCGTTAAAATCCCTATGGCAGACAAAGGTGTGCCAGACTCTTTAGAAAATCTGGTCTTTACTAGATTTTTTCACTAGCTTTTTCAAATTATCTCCATTGAATCCCGCCCCACATCCCCCAAGTGTTTTGCTGATACACCCCTGTGCAGCTCTATTCCAAGGGGACAGAGCAGCACCTACCACTCAAGAATGAAAACCAGCATAGCCACTTCCCACTTAAGTGTATGGGCACAGCTAAGTATTTTCCAGTGGGCTGGTGAGCCACATTTTTAATTCACTTATTTTGAAGACATAGCACATTTTTAAAACCACAACTGTTTTAATAACCTTTTTCCTCCCCCCATAAAAAGCTGCTGCAAGTCTTAATATATATGTGTTCAAATAGGAGCTGTGTCCTGACACACAACAAGGCTTCAAATGACAACCTCACACTCAATTTCCAATCCAGCAAGGCAGTCACTCTTCTTTGACATTAGCAGAGAAAATAAAAACGCATGTTACACTGCAAACTACCTCGACAAGCTGCATACCCTTCTTATACTAAACCAATTACATAAAAGGTTTCTAGTGTGGGCAGGCACTAACACAGATGTGTATTTGCACACTTTTATATAAAACATATATAAGGTTTATATTCACTTATATGAGAATTTTAAGAGTGGATAATTATTCCTAATGCTCAGCTCAGTATGCCTGAAAAGTTTAATTTTTATCTTCAGAGGACAAACCCTTAAGGAAGGTGGGTTTTTTTTAAATGCATCAGCTAGTGCATTAAGTTGGGCTGCAAAATGCACAAGAGCTGCAGTACTCAACCACATCACCTATTCGTTTTCTTCACGTATCACAATACAGCCAGCTTGGTATTCAGGTTTTAAAGATAATACAGATGCAATGCAGCAAAGCTGGTCATTTGCAGAGACTCCACATATACAGCAAAACAAAAAAAGCCAGGGGGGAAGGGGGGCGGAAACACATAACCCAACATCCCAAACCCCTGACATTCCAGGAATAATTCACCATCTAATCAGTGAAGCATGTACACAGCACAGCTAGAGATAGGAAAACCTCACGCTGTGGGGAGTATTTTGAGGAAATCCATTGTGGGTGGAAGATCTGCTATAATAAGGCTCAGTTAACATACTAAGAATATATCCTTTGGTGAGAAAACAACCCTGGTGGTGTGGGTAAAATAAAACATGTAAGATCGTGATAGGATGCGTTTTATTTCACCTTCTTTTTTTTCTTTTCTTTCTTTTTAACAGCTATCACGACATACATGGTCTCTTCACAGGTTCATACAAACGTATTCTAAAGTCATTGCTGCGACTGCAGCAGCACTCTTTCTCGGAAAGTTAGTTAAGTAAATATCGTGCTTGCAATAAGCAACACTCAAGACAGAATGCTTTCTAAACAAAGAGATCTGCCAACTGGCAGGGCATGAATAAACAACATCTTCCTTCCCTGTTGTTGTTTGTCAGGTTTCAGCTAGCTAACGTATTCCTTCTATCAGCACTGCCCAATAATGAAGGGATCTACTGTTTCTTTTTGCCACTAAGCCTCCAAGCCCACTTTCTTCTTGCTTTCGCCTCCGTTTTACTCTACCTCAATGCAGACCAGGCTATAGAGCAAGAGAAAGCAAAGTGTAACAGCGAATGAGTTCCAGCAGGGACAGAGCACTTCCATTGCATAACCACAGGCCCTCAGCTAAAGGTGTCCCCAGAGAAAACATTTAAAAATAGATGAATGAAGCCAGACAAGACCCACACCATCTCCATCGTGCAACCCCAGCAAGAACACCTCCCTGCCTCCGCC
>NW_009929273.1:0-4851 GCF_000696875.1 Nestor notabilis
CTCGGGAGATACTCACCTCGGCAATTCAAATAAATTAATAAATAATAAAGAGATCAACAGTATGGTTACGCAACAGCCATAAATCTGACCTTTCCCAGCTGTAAGCATTGGTCTTAACAATGAAAATAACATTCTTCAAACATATATTCATTTCAGGGTTACTTTAAAGATGAACAAAAGTTCTACAGTGTGTAACAGTAAGAAATCCTGTTTGCTACCGTGAGAGTTCTTGCTGTGTAAAATGGGGGGAGAAGAGCATATGGCGTTGGCTCGAGGGACTTGGTCCTGAACTGACACATGCTGCATTCTAGCATCTTCCTCCCCTTGTGCTTGTGCAATACTTGCAGGAGGTGAGCTCCAGGATGAGCTTTGAACTACATGAGTGAGAAAGGCTGATTCAGTGGCATTTTGTCCATTTCTTTCCTTCTCTGCTCTGGTGGATGGGACTCAAGGTAAAAGTGATTATGATTGGAACCATCTGGCATCCATGGAGAGGTGAAGCCAGTCAACTGCATCCAGTACCCAATATTTACCTCCTCTGTCAACACCCAACAGTTTCTGGTGTCATGTCCATTGTACTGCTTTACCTATGACTTTCGAAAACTGCCTTTAAAATATTTGGTATTTTTTAATTACTACCAACATTGTCCCCAAAGAACAAAGGTTTCCAAAGGTAAGCAGTGTTATTTTAATTAATTATATCTCCTAAGAAGTTGATTGGAATTTCTTGGCACAGAATAAAAACACTTCAGTAGCCTCAGGCTACATGCCTGGCTGACTCCCAGAGCCCAGCAGAATAGGTACAAGGGTTTTTCAGACTGAAAGTTGAGAGCAACTACCATTCAGATATGTTATTGAAGGGTAAAATAGTATCTATTGGTCTGTAGTTACAGTCAACACCCACGTCACATTTTCAAAAGCTAGATTTTTATAAACTGTCAACATTATACAAGTCATTTTCATCCACTCATACACCTTCTCTATCAAAAGCTTCAATCTAAAATCCATTGAATTCACTGGTCCCATTATGATAATGTTCAATGATAAGTTTTAAATGTCTCCCAAAATCTGTCTTATATTTCAATAACCTTATTCTATTCTTTCCTGTTGATTGGTGTTGGACTCCTGTCTAGAGAAGACAACCAGTTATGTTCAAAGAAACTCTTGAACTTCAGGAGCGAACTGTAGGAAGCTTTCTCCTGCTGCATTGCCCGCTGCCAGAGACTCTGTTACAGCTATAACTTTGAGGGAAACTTGTATCACTTAGCATTTGTAGTCTATGATAAACTCTATTTACCAGGGCAGTCTATTTTTTTATATTTCTAAACCACCTGGACACACTTTAATATTTCTTTGTTTTTTCTAAATTCTTCACAATAACATAGCAGGTTAAGTATCACCATACAGCAATTTACCTCAATGTTTTGAAACTTTACCTCTCTTTACAAACTGGAAACCTGTTCCAAATGACTGCACACCATATGAAAATCTTTCTCTGAATTTAGAAACCATATTTACATACCATCAATTTCAGCACTGAAGCCCTTCACAGAAGCTGGAAAGGGAGAGGGGAAAAACATGCTAATAAGCATCATTTATATTGTGAGACTGGAATTTTCCACAGAAGTTGAAGGACTTCATTTTTTATTTGTTGATTATTTTTCCCCTCCCTTTTCTTACCACCAGGAACAGCTTCAAATTCTGTCAACTCTTCAGAAAAATCTGGTGAGATCAGGCTCATGTAAGAAGATCTGTTCCACAAGGGCATGAAGCAAGGTGAATGTCTTCTCTTTACCCCACAACAGAGGTAACTGCTAACAGAATAGAGCAATAATTGCCAGATTGAGTTATAACATTTAAAAAAAAAAAAAAAAAAAAAAAAAAAAAAAAAAAAAAGAAAAAAAAGGAAGAGCAGGATGTTGATAGCTCCCAGGTAAAGTTGATAAGAATAGAAAACACAATGAAATCTGCCATTTCACACATTCTTGATTAACACATAGCTTTACACTCTCATATCCATTGACCTTCCTTGTTCTTCTGTGTATTCTTATTCACATGGGTCTTTTTTGACTTGAGGTATCCTAACTGATTACAACTGATTTTGAACCGCCACACACAGCCATTATTCCTTTCAAGTTAAAAGCAGTGTGCTGTGTTCACAAAGATAGCAAAGTTTCTTAATTGAATCTGGGAAGATGCTCTGTGGCAGAAAAACATTTCGTAGGCATTTTTCATTATGATAGATGTGGTATTATGGCCATTATATATATAAAGAAAAAAAGAATGCAAGTTGTGTCTCAGAATTGTCACTAGAGTTATAAATCACTCATTCAGATATTAAAGTTTCCAGATGGGAAAGATACCTTATTAAAAAAAAAAAAATCCTTCTCTCTTCTATTTACAGATCAAGCATAATCTTACAACAGCGTTCAAGGTACAAGGCAGCTTCATGAATTTGTATCTATTTCTTACTTTTTAGGCTAAGTATATCATGCTTTTGTTGCTGTTGAGTAGAAGAGGGGAAAAACCCCAGTGCTCAGTAGCAGCATTTTCTGTTGGCAAATTCTGATGAAGAGGCGAAAGCAGTTTCCTTAAACTAATGGAAAACTCAGCCTAATGTCACGCAAGTGGTAGGTCAGTGAAGAGAATTAGAGAGCTAAGAGCCAAACAATGATTATTGTACAGCAGATGTCTGGCAGGATCAAGATCACAACTGCCACCTTTGTAAAATGAAGCACTAAGAAATTACTCCGGTGCCATAAAAATGCAACCACCACAGAAAAAATGCTGTAGTTACAGCCTCTGACCACAGTGAAAAAAAAGGTCTATATAACAGTGCTCTGCACAAAACTGCAAATTGCACTTTGTCTAAATGCCTTTCTAATGACGGGCCCGCAGCTCAGATGCCTGTTCTAGCCAGGGGATCTTAATATCAGGACATTTTGATTTTTTTAGCGCCACACCTCTCTTCATCAGTCACGAATACAGAAATGTGAAAACAGAGAAAGGATGAAATGGTTGGGAGAGCTTAAATCCATTGGTAAAACATCACAGGACCAGAGGTGTTGAAAGTCAATATCCAGCTTGTCCCATAGAATTTCAGGTGTGTAATCTATGGTTTAACAACATGTTAGCATGCACAAGTAAGAAAATACTTAGATAACTAATTCAGTGAACATTAAATATCTATCAAAGCAAACAGTATACGTAATAGCTTCCAAATATTCAAATATTTAGTTTCAGTACAGGACAGTAAAGGTGTAGGTAACACTCTATCAGGCAGAGTCAGATATCTGTGCATCTCCTCAGTGTTTTTCATCTGTTACCCTTCTGAGCTTTGGTCGCTGTTACTATGGTTTTAATTGAGCCAAAGAATAACACTCTTGCAGAATGTTGAAATTTTGTTTTCTATCCCATGCATAACAAGAGCAAAACTTTTGAAACATTTTCATAGAAACAGACTCATGTTGAAATACTTTGTTTTGAATCAAAGGCTATACAAACCACAGCAGGTAAGACAGCTGTTTCGAACAGGAAGATCCAGCACATGAGAGAGAAACAAGGTTTATTTGCATGCCCATACCCCTGAATCAAACTTAAATGAGGCAAGTGACTTGAACTCTGGTTTGCAACAGTAATCCTCCTGCAGTCTTCTGAACAGAGTAAATGTCTATGAGATGCTGGTCAAAAAAATTAGCTCTAGGTATCTATGACTTCAGACTGATTCTTTCAGCTTGTGGTGCAAGAACCTCCACACAAAAGGAATTGAATTTTAATGGTGAAATTCTCTTCAGTGCCCAAATAAAGAGGAAAGTTTAACAACACCAAATAAAAATTAAAAAATCCTTTTGTGTGCTTTTCTTTCTCTCTTTTGGAAGTCTATTCCTCTACCAGATCCATTAGCAACTGTTTCTTGAACCTTAGCTAAATAAGGATGATATTAAATGCAGCTACATATATACTGTTTTGTTTTGAACCAATACTGTGGAACACAATTGTCCTGGTTTTGGCTACAGCAGTCATTTTTTCTCCTTATTAGTAGCTGGTGCAGTGCTGATACTTACACGGAGTACACCATCATCATATGGCCCCTCACTGGCAGCATCGACATGGGATGAAGTAAGACCACCAACAGTGGATGACCCGATTCGTCAACTCGGAGAGTTCGAAAACAATCTCAACCCTTCCATCATTTCAGCTGTGGGAAAACTGTCCCAGGAGTTCAAACAATTGAGAGACAATTTAAATGATCTGTCCAGCTCCCTACATGTACCAGCCCATGTCTCAACTATTAACAGAAGGCTCGAGAGAGAAAATATAGAAGGCACACACCATGGGCACCCTATGGTTTTACCTGCAGGATCACAGAGAAAACGTGAGAAAGTGGGACGGAAAACCCACCTCAGTTCTGGAGCAACGGGTGTGTGAACTGAAGAGAACAACGGTCAAAGATAATCCTCATGTGAAAGCTTTGTCTTCAGTCTCTGGTGTCATTTTCCCAGACAGAGTGGAAGAGCTGATTTTACTTCAGCTCCTGTGATAAAGAATAATAATCCCTTTCTACCAGACATAAGTGGACAATCTTGTGATCATATTAGAGGGGCCCTGCCTCCAGTCAGGTGGAGGAAAGGGACTATCTCAGGAGAGCATACTCCAAAGACCCAGAAGGGTATTGATGGGCTTTTGGTATCACTGCCTTGGACACAGAGGAAATTAAGCAGCTGTCTACCTTGCCCAGTCTCTCAGAGGATCCTTCTGTTGTGGGGTTGCTGAAAGTTGAAGAACAAGTACCAATCGCAACCACAAACTGCAGCAATATTGCACCAACAAAGACTCTCTGATTCCCATCCA
>NW_009929274.1:0-366 GCF_000696875.1 Nestor notabilis
GGGCACCACGCCGTGGTGGGACCATCTCATCCCTAAGCTCTTTCTCTTATAGGCAACTGTGGGTTCCACCAACCTTCTGCAGATGATGTACCAGGAGCCAGCCCGGTGGTCATACACCTTCCAGACCTTCTCCTTCATGAGCCGGATGAAGGCGATGCTGGAGACGCTGGATGGGCCTGGGACCCCCTGCCCTGTGCAGGTCTTTGAGCGCTCCATCTACAGTGACAGGTACCCAAATTGAAACAGGAAAGAAGAGGGATGAAGGGATCAAAAGAAGCAGGTTGAAGGAGGGGATCCTGCCCCTCTGCTCTGCTCTCATGAGGCCCCGCTTGCAGCACCGTGTGCAGTTCTGGTGTCCCCAGCACA
>NW_009929274.1:512-2876 GCF_000696875.1 Nestor notabilis
TTTATCCACAGATAGATGGCTCAGTCAAAGAGATTCATGGCATCTGCCTGTCAACAAGTGTAAAGTGGTTCTAAACCCAGCAAGGAGGGTAGATTTAGATTGGGTATTGGGAAAAAATTCTTCCCTGTGAGGGTGGTGAGGCGCTGGCACAGGTTGTGCTGTGGCTGCCCCACCCCTGGCGGGGTTCAAGACCAGGTTGGACACAGGGGCTTGGAGCAACCTGCTCTAGTGGAAGGTGTCCCTGCCTGTGGGCAGGGGGTTGGAACTGGAGGAGCTTTAAGGTCCCTTCCAACCCAAACCAGTCTGTGGTGGAGCTGTCCCACTGCCCTGTCCCCTGTCTCCATCCCTTCCCAGGTACGTCTTTGCCAAGAACCTCTCAGAGGCCGGGCACCTGCAGCCGCTGGAATGGGCCATTTACCAGGACTGGCACAGCTTCCTGCTGCAGCAGCTCGGGACCCGCGTCGTGCTCCATGGGCTGCTGTACCTGTGGGCGACGCCGCAGGTGGGTGCGGAGAGACCCCGCGCCCGGCGGGATTGGGATGAGGCTCCACTCGCAGCCTGTGAGCGCTTGGAACTGCCGAAGTGTTGGGGTTTAACCGTAAACGGCAGCTCTGTTCCCATGGGAATGTCAGGGGGAGTTCTGCTATGATCCGAGAGTGGATTCTGGGGAGGGAGGGCTGCAGCATCACCCTGGGATGCCTGATGACTGGCTGCGGTCCTTCTGGGGCTGTTTTGCTGAACGTTGCATCCTGTCCACATCCCATCTCCCATTCACCTCCCATCTCCTACACATCCCATCTCTCCTATTGAATTCCCATCTCCTCTGCATGCTGTTCACATCCCCTCTCTCCCATTCACCTCCCATCTCTATATCCTGTTCACCTCCCATCTCTCCTGTTTACCTTCCCCTCTCCCATTCACCTCCCATCTTCTCTGCATCCCGTTCACCCCCATCTTTCCCATTCACTTCCCACCTCTCCCACTCACCATCTCCTTTGCATCCCATTCATCTCCTGTCTCTCCCATTCACTTCCCACCTCTCCCATTCACATCCCATTTACCTCTCTCCTCCGGTGTGGTTCAGACGTGCCTGGAGCGGCTGCGGCGCCGGGCGAGGAGTGAGGAGCAGGGCATCCAGCTGGAATACCTGCAGCAGCTCCATGCCCAGCACGAGCAGTGGCTGGTGGAGAAGAGCACAGAGTGAGTCCAAGCCCATCCCGTTGCGTTATCCCCCGGCACATGGACCGGCTGCGGGGTGACCCCCCGAATTTGGGAGTTGATTTGGGGGTTCATGTGGTGTATTCCCTTCCCCAGGGTCCACTCTGCGGACATGAAGCACGCGCCCGTCCTGGTGCTGGATGTGGAGAAGGACTTTGAGCACGATGTGGCTGCACAGGGCGGCCTCATGGCGCAGGTGGGAATGGCCGAGGCGGCATCCTGGGATCACAGGATCCTCCAAGCTTCCACCTCACCTTCAACTTGGCATGGGAAAAATCATTTCCACACCCTTGGTGCAGGTGCTGGTTTAAACCTCAGCCATCCTGGTGCCATCCCAGCCCCATCCCAGTGCTGTCCCGATGCTATCCCAATCCCATCCCAGCCCCATCCCAGTGCTGTCCCGGTGCCATCCCAACCCCATCCCAGTGCTCTCCCGGTGCCATCCCAATCCCATCCCAGTGCCACACTCTCAATCAGCTTCTCTTGCAGGTGGAGGCTTTTGTGACCGCACTGCAAGCCAAAGCTTTGCCGTCACATCCCGACCCATTCTGAGCAGCAGCAGCATCATTCCTGCCCTCCGGTACCCACCTCGAGCCAGCTCCACCCGAAGATCCCGAAGGACAAGGGGCAAATCCTGGTCGCCAACTGTCCCCTTTGGTCCTTACTATTCAGGGTGTGTTTAAGGCACTGGCAGCACAGGGTGAATGATGAGCTACTCGTGTGCTGGGGACCAGGTCGTGACCACAACCCCCTCCCCATCTATAGGGATCCCCTATATGGATGCTGGAGCTGGGATGCTCCATAAGGTGGTTCAATTCCAATGGAAAATTGTCGTGGCTCGTGTTTAGCTCACACCAGCCCCTATATTTTATTATTTTGTAGGTATTTTATCCCCTTAAATTAAAATCAAAGCTCTTCTGCACCTTGAACTGCTGGTGGGGGAGCATGGGGTCAGGGCGTCTCCAGTGGGTGCTGTCCCATGGTGGGAGGACACATTGTATTTCCAGTTTTGGGGTGCTTCTGTGACACCAGGGTGCCCCTGGGTGTGTGGGTCAGGCTGGGATCGGGTTTGGGGTGGGTTTTGCTGGGAAGTGGGGGGTTGGCTTTTTAGGGGACCCCCCCCACATCCAGCCACCCTACAACAAC
>NW_009929275.1:0-2617 GCF_000696875.1 Nestor notabilis
TATTTAATTTTAAACTTGAAATAAAGGTAAAGGTATATTTTTACTTTTTTAATTTTTAGTTTTCTATTTCAAAATGCCTTTTCAAATTTTATCTTGTGACAAAACAGTCTAAAGAGTAGAAAATAAACAAGAAAAACAAAACAAACTCAAATGGGTGGTTGGACTACATGATCTTTGAAAGTCTCTTCCAACCCAAACCATTCTGATTCTAGGAATGAAAAAAGTTTAGTTTAATATGAAGTAAGTTTTCTTGGGAAATCTGGGGGTTTTTTACTTTCATCCTAATAAGAGATAGGGGAAAAAGCCTAAATCAGAAAAAAAGTCCAGCTTCTGCCCATAGTGAGGCTGTAATGTGAACTTTGGGTAAATGTTTTTTGAAAAAAAAAGTAAACAAAAAAATCCCATTTTCTGAAGTTCATAAAAAGAACTTTTGCTCTACAAATGCTATTATTTTGTCTAATATTGCTGAGATTAAGATGTCCTTTGATTTTCTAAAAATTATGCAACAATGGTTTCATTCCTGTAGTAACCAAGATAATTAGAAAAAAGGGGGGGGTTTATTAGTTCCACACCAGAGTTTTTAAATGTCTGGCAAAGAAGCTATCATAACCATTAATATAACTTACATTTGTAAATGTTAATTATTATATTAGTATAATACAGTGTTAAAATAATCGAGGGATATTCCAAATGGCCAGAAGAAATCTAGTCAAAAACACCTTGTCAATATTTTAACAGAGAGCATAAGAGCATCTGTGTAATTATATTCCTCAGCCTTTGGTTCCAGGCTCAATCTACTTGTCTAATGGCATCAAAATTGAGGGTTTAACTAATACACTACACCACCAGTCTATGAAAACATTATTGTGAACAAATTTATGAGTGCTTTTCAACCACACTGAGATCAAATAGTTAGATACATTCAATATTTAAACTGGAAATTCAAGTATTGGTGATTTCCTTTATCAGTGAAGGTATCTGAAATTATAAAATACATGAATAAGGGTGTGTTTACTGTCCCATCATTAACAATACCTAAAGGTGACTTATTTCACTACAGCTATTTGAAGAATCTGTATGAAGCTAGTACAATCCAGGGATCAGACATGGAACCAGAGATCTACAGGGAACCATGCTCGGTGATGGGTTGTGTTCAGTTTTGTAAATTAAAAAAAAAAAAAAGAAATTAACAGCTTTTCTAGGCTTTTATCTTCATTTTCCTTTGTTGCTACTGGAATTTAGGCTTAACAATTTTTTTTATAGCCCTTCATCAAGTCTTGGCAGCTTATCATCAGCTCAAAGGCAGGATATGGTTAGCAGAGCATTAGGTCTGTGTCATCTTCACTTGAGAGCGAAAAAAACCCATTCAATCAGGTAATGAAAGATATAGTAGACCTGGCAGTTTATTATAAAACCTACGCTTTCATAAATGGTCTCAACAAGCAGATACACTCCTACAGCTCTCTGATCTGCAGTCAGGCATTTCAGGGACATGTGGAGGATAATGTTCCCTTTAGATCCAGCTCTGTCCTTTGCTAATCCCCTGTCAGTCAAATTCTCCATGGTTTTCTCCATTTTGCCCTGTTTTTCATTTAGAAATCCCTAGTTAGATGCCAAGGCAGGTTATAGAAGTGTAACATTACTGATGAGTCAGCATTTCCCCTAACAATTGCCAAAGGTTTGTGTTGGGTTTTCTTTAAGTCCCAGCCTCTTAGAAGTGTCGGCTCTGCAGCTTACCTTATAGGTGTTTGAAATGCAAATAAGTAAGTCCAGTAGACTGAAACTCAATCTGAATTACTCAGAAATGTCAGAACAAGAAAGGCTTTGCAAGTGCAATGACCTATTTAACAAACCTTTTTCAAAAGATCATGGTGGAATTAGTAATTTGAAAGTCTTCAAAAAGTGGTCTGCCTAACCAGAGGTACGTGCAGGTGTAAAAGTGTCCTTAGCTAAAGTACAGAGTTTGCATCCAGTTGATCAAACAGCCTCTTGGGTTTATATATAGTGTGGTGTAAAGGGTGATGAGCTTGAAAACTGTCAAATCCCCCAAAACAGCTTTATTCAGGCATGATTTCTGCAATTCACATTATGCTTCAGTGGTGCACATGGAAAGGGACCTTACTCCCATGTAAGTTCTGCTTCTACAAGGGGAGATAAGAAAACGTGTGAGAATCCCCTTGACTGGATGCTTCTCTGGCAAACCATTTCCTCCCATGCAATAATTAGTAGGAGTTAATTCAGCATAAGAATTTGCTCCTGTAAGATTTTTTAGAAGCATGGGTCTTCAAAGCCCACACCAACCAGAAATATCCTACATAGTCATTAACTGTATGATTCACTAAATTTAAATGCTGTACAAAATACAAAAATATCAATGTGGATACTAATTCCCACACATGAGACATCTGATCTCCTTTTCCAGAGTGTTTAAATATGTGTGGAATACCCTTATTTACCATGTTGTTGCCCTGTTCCCTGTCACATAACGGACCACCTCCCCTTTCCCCAGCTGCTTCTGCTCATTTTCTCCCTCTGACTCTCAGTGCCATTAGCCTTCATGCAAGCTGTCGTCTACATCGGTCTTCAGATGACACACATCACAAGGTGGACATCTTTC
>NW_009929275.1:2648-2929 GCF_000696875.1 Nestor notabilis
GTGAACAGAATAAAGGGGAAGAAAAAAGGGGCTGGCAACTTCTTACGAGGCAAATAGTACAGATTGTGCAATGAAGGCTTTTCAGAACAGACAGTAAGGTTAATCTCAAGGTAAATGCTTTGTAATATGACTATAAAAGTCTGCTAGTTTCCTAGCCCACTGAAGGCTTTTGGAGAATCAGAGTGTACAACGTGGTGGGGGTACTGACATCAGGGGTTGGAAAGTGCTTGGCAGAACTCTATTTGCCCTCCTGTTCCACCTGGGGAATGCTACCAGGGAAA
>NW_009929275.1:2960-36804 GCF_000696875.1 Nestor notabilis
AGTAGTTTGCTTTTCAATCAGAGCCCTTCTGTATTTCCACATGGATTCACTCAAGAGCTCTCAGTAAGAACTGCCTGAAAGAGAATAGATGAAATCATAAACCCTAAAGCAGCTCCTTGCAAAGCTGAGTTGGTGTTGCCCATCAAGCTCTTCTACCTTGCATCCCATAGATCAGTAAAGGCTGCTGGGTACAACCTAGTTTTCCACCTAATTGTGCCCACTTGGGATCTCTAAACACAAGAGTTTTCCTACTTAAACAGCCATAAACCCATGATGAGACCAACTCACTGCTTTATGCTGAGGTGAAGTCTTAGGTCTCACTGTTTTGCTGCTACAAAACACAGATGAGCTCATCAAAGGTCTTTAAGAAAACAGACCTTCTTAAACCTAATTTCAGCTACTAGTGAGCAGTTTGGGTCATCATTCTTTCTTATCAGTGAGCTCAGCCATTTTGCCTCACCCAGTAAGTTACAACAGATCAGTGCTGTCAAGAATATAAATAACAGGTTTATTTTAACCCATTCCTCTTCCTCCAATGGGTTCAGAGATCAAGCATCCTACCGGAATAGCAAAAAGAAATACATCCCCTTGTTAGGGTTCAAACACCTGTGCACCATCTCACTTGCATGATGCTTGCTGCACTAAAGGTGCATCCGCTGCATCTTTCACATTATTCAGCAATTTATAAACATAGCTGAGAAACTAATGCATGTATGATCTATGGCTGCCTGTTTACCCTCAGCCTGTTTGGCATCTTCCACACATCTGAAGAATAAAAAACCCAAACAACAAAACAAAACAAATTATAGGAATAATGAAAGACTATACCATGAGATACCTACCTAGAATATAGTGATTAATTCAGATTAGCATAGGGACATTAGTGGGCCACAGAGACACAATGATTAATGAGAAAGGTGCTTCATGGTATAATAACAAAGTAGACTTACTCAGTTCCATATATTACAGCAATTGGGGGTGGAAATAAAAGAAAAAAACAGACTGTGCAATATTTCCGTGGAGGTTAAGCTAAAAGTACATGTCCATCAATCCTTAGTGTACGTCTTTAGCGCAAAACCCTGCCAAGGCCCTGGTGCCCATCCCTGTGCCTGCCTCATTGCTGCTGACGTAAGCCAGTGTCCTCTCTCTTCAGCAGGTTTTGCTTAGCTCTGTCACATCTTCTTAAAGGAACATAGAACAATTGTGGAGAAAGGGTGAACAAACAGAAGCTGACATGTTCATGTTCTGGAGGAATTTATTCCTGTGTGGGAAATGCTACTGTGCGCTAAGGAACTTTTATATCTGTGTAAGTGTGTTAACACCTTGGGATTGTGCCAGCAGGAGAATTTCACATCCTTGGTTAATCTGAATATGAAAACTTTGTGCAGGCCAAAATTAGGTTTTATTAACATTGTTCATTGCTCACAGAGTGTGCCAGTGCATAACACTGTAATGGGATGAAGAATTTCCTGCTTCCATTGTTTGAACTGACAAACAACTGAAATAGTAGTTTTCATGTGTGCATGTTCATTTATACATACTCAGAAGGAAACCTTTATGTGTTGCACAGAGATACCATGACCTGAGGTCTGGGGCTGCTTGGTATGCGCAAAATGAACAAATATCCGATGAAAAATTCTGCCTGCCCTATATCTGGAAAGACTCTGATTTGAAGTACCATGTGCAATTGAGATTTTTATCATGCGTTTTTAATGAATGGGGAAATGTCCTGACTAAACCTAGAAATTTTTATTAGTGAGGATAAATTAGTAAACAAAAGCATTCAAACACAATGTTGTCCTATATGGCCAAAGACAATACCCTTTATTTGCTTGAGCATAGTGGACTCACTGAACTGATAAATAAATGATAACAGCTAGCAGAGAGCTCTGCTGATGTTATATGCCAAAAGAAACAACACACTACATTTGCCAGGAACACAGACAAAACCAATACCTTGCATAATATAGCTTACAAAGTAAATTTTAACTAACTTCTGAAGTAATTAGCAAGTACATAAAACATGTAAACCAAGAAAAAGGGACATCTCCTGTTTCTTCATCTCAGGTTGGCAGCCAAAAATCAGGAGTATAAACCTGTTTGACAGTGCCAAGGCAGCAGCAGCAAGCATGGCACCGCTCTTTTAGCAGGATTTTGTAAAACCACAGCTCTTTCAGACAGGCAAATTAGCTGTTCTTGTTCTTCTTTCTGCCTTTCCTAAAATATGCTTTCTATGTCCAAATAGAGACATAGGGACACAAGACAGCTGGGCTAACAGGGATTCTGCTAACCTAGATCTGTCAAGGTGAACATTTGAAAGACTTCAATTTTCCATGGGCTGGTTGGAGGAGGAAAATTATGTGCTACCTGTGCTAAGCTGCTGCCATCAGGGAGTCAGTAAGCTTTCAGCTACACTCACTGGTGTTTGAATACATAACATTTTCAACTTTCTTTGCATAGTTTGAGGATTCAGCTGTCAGGTACTCACATGGAGAGGCTGCTGCTAAGACAAGACATGGGTAAAAATCATGGTTTGCTTTGTTGTGTGAAGGGAAGAGCCAGGGTTGTTTCTCTACCTGTGGCCCAGGCACCCACTGATAAGATCACACTCCCTGTACTGAAAAGTTAACAATCCCAGCAGCATTGACTCAGTTTTTAATCTTTTTGCATCAGAAATTACTTTAAAGCTGCATACTATAGGTTGCTGACGTTCTTTTGAGTGATGGTAAAATGGTGAATCATATTTGTTCTATCTGAGTATTTAAGAGCTGGTGGCATTTTGATTACAAGCTGGAGTTCACAATAATCTTCCTGGCTTCTCCCAGAGATATTACTTCAAATTCTGGCAATATTTTCTAAGGCATATCACTGAAGTTGAAGTTTTGCACTTTTTTCTAAGATGCATGCACAGCCAGGGTCACACTGGTACATGCATGACTGTAGAAAAAAGTACAAATTTATTCAAATAAGAATTAGAGAACATCAAATGACAAAAAGGGTACACTGGTAAGTGATATCTAGACAGCATGCTCAGCAGATACCTTCTCCAGATAAACCTAGTCAGTACTAGGATGAGTTAAGAGAATACTTAGAGAAAGCAATAGGTGTTTTCAAAATGGATGGGCTATTAACCATGGATAATTGAATCCTTGTGGTTAAGAAGTGCCATTGAATTCAACAGGAGCTGCAAATACATCTAAAGCCAACACATGCTTTTGACAGACATCAGATAAGGTGATGGGAGGACAACACAATTTTGAGAAACAAAGAAAAGTATTAGTTTACAAGAAAAATTGAAAATAAAAATTGAGGCTCAAATATTTTTAATATGGCAAAACATTTCCAAAAGTAACAAAAAGTTTGGGTGGAAATACATGATTCACACTGTTGCTTCAGAAATAGACAAAGTTTCCCTTGCCTCAGGTCTGGTCTGGAAAGCACTGGGCTGTTTCACCAGAGGTCTGTTATGGGGGAGTTTTAGTTATGTGGGTCTACCTTAAATTTTCCTTTGCTGTCTACCACTCAGACTGAGGAATGCGTGAATATTCATATATATAATAGTCATAGAGAGTTTGATTTGAAATTCAGTGTCCTCTGAGTCACTTTTCGCCATTATCCATCTAACTGTAATGAACCAGTACTGTCATGTGTCACAGCCAGCACAGAGCTTATACCAGTTTCTTATTCACTTATAGGAAGTTATTCAATCTGGTGGGTGCAGTTTTTTGTGCCTGTAAGGTCATAGTAGTAGATAAAGTCAAAAAACAAGGTTTCATAGACTTCATTCATGTTGGAAGCCTTGACATCCCTAACACAGAGGTCCCGCAGTTGACTTGAACTCTGACTACTTCTCCTTGGCCTTACCTCATCTACTAGCTTTTTGCTACATCTGCTAAATGCACATTAGAATCTTCCTGTATGAGTTTTCTTCTTGGCTCCAGCTGCCATATATTTGATTATCCCCCTACTTAACTAAAAACGGCACTTCCCATATTCCTGTTGCCTCTGCTTTCACTTTGGAATCAATTATGCCATATTTTCATCTTTAATTTGGATTATGGGTGTACATTTGCAAAAAAAGCTTTGCTGGGGATGCCTGCAGCATATATTGGCAGCAACTGTTCTCAAAATATATCTACTGAAGAAGCTCTTATGCCAGAAAAAAAATAAAATAAAATGCAAACTTCGAAAGAGTTGCACAGAAATTACAAGACTTTCTCCCAATTAAAGCTTTATTATTTGTATTAAGAACTTGAAATATGAGGTGAATTTATGCAGCCATGCAATATTATTTTCCTGTACATTTTGTCAATCTGCAAAGGTATTTCTTTACTATTTCCCAATATTTATCCAGTATTTCTACATATCTTTGTAGGCCTCTGTTGATTATAGTTGTAAAATACAAATTAGTTCACAAATCTCTTGAAGACAGCATTAGGATTAAATCTATAAAGCTCTTCCCAATACATTTGAAAAAGACAGAAGCAAGGATTTCAGAGACGTAGCGCATACTAATGTCTGTGCAATGTGATACTTCACAGACATTTTTCTCCAAATTATTAATTGTTAATTATTAATTGTTAAATTGGTCAAACCCTGCATTTTGAATCTGTAATCACTGATAGACAGATGTTCGCCTGATATAAAATGATATTGTTCCACGGATATTGATGTAGAAAAACCAAAAGGCTTTCTATCTATCTTTGGTTGTGCTTGAACCATTAAGGCTTTCTATTTATCTTTGGTTGTGCTTGAACCATTTTGGTTTAAATAACTGCTTTCAAGAGGTAAAATCATTGTAGATGGAAGTTGATTTTCAGTACATTTTCTTGGTTAATCAGAAACCTGACATTTTTATCCAATTCCACTGGTTATGAGTCAGAAGAAGGGGAGTCTCCATTGTACACTGTCCCAGTAAGGTTACAACTAAATATTTTGAGGTAATGCCAGAATGATGTATCAGTCTCCCAAAGGTGACTTACAGTTATACTTTTGTTTACAGATTATTCTTCTGTAATCTCTAAATATTACTTTATTATTGGTACCGTTCTCTAAAATTGAAGATGTTGTATTTTATCACTTGAGAGATGTTGAATATAAAATTGTTGTATGCATGATTCTGCTTTGTGAATAGTCTACCAGCACACTCTTTAGCCTGATAAATACCTATGGAAGGTTCCTTTTGTTTTGGGAATCAAGCAGACATTAAGGAACATGACCACTTGAAAATCAATTTATATGTCCCTCCTCCAGCTTCCACTTAGTCTTAGTCTTTTCCTAAGAAATATTTAGCTATTGTGAAAAATGCTCACAGAAATTCTGCACATTTAAGAAGTAAAAAAAACCAAAAACCAAAACAAAAACAAAAAACCAGCCATTATGTTTTGGAGAACTGGGAATATCTTGTGCAAGGATAATACTGGTGGTGATGCTGCTGATCCTTTTGGGAACAGCGATATTTATGAAAAGCAGCAGCAGCATAGACCACCTTCCTTCCCCACCCAAAACCGCTAATCTACAAGGACAGAGGACAGATGCACAGAGATCCACAAGTATCTGGGACTAGCTGCTAAGAAGGTGGCCCATGAATATGAAAATCCAGTGCACAGAACCTCTCTGGCAGGCAATGTCACCAAGAGCTGTGCCCTTCCAGTACAGACCATATGTTTTTCTCTCTTTTTTTCACTCCATCAGAATTTGTGTTTGTGCTAAGAGAATTCATCAACCAGCTGTAAAGGCATAGGAATAGTTGGTCAAGGACAGGCACACAATGCTCACAAGGGGCAGTCAAGAGATTGCACACATATTTGTGCTGCCTGAGAAACATCCTTAATGTGTGGGAACATGGACAAGGGTAAGAGCAAGAAAGATAAATTATCTTGCTCCTAGCTACAGTCAGCCTGTGGATAGAAGCAGATTGACACAGTTGAGTACAAGCACCACAAGCCAGAGACTGTAAATACCTGTTGGAGTGCAAGCTGGGCTGAGCAAGTTAAAATGCCTCTCTCCTTCTCATGTTTATCTGTCTCTCCTGGTAATTTTATCAACCTTCTCAGAGAGCAGAATGGGGATGGAAAGGGTAAGTGGCATTTCTAACCCTGACCCTGGATATTAAGGGTGAGGTATTTAAATCTGTAAAATAGATTTAGGAGTCATCAGCTTCTGAGAACGAGCTCTTAGATTAGCAGCTCTAAAAACTCTCCAGGAATTACAGCTAAAGCAACTCATACAAAGCCTTCCTGTAATCCCATTTTTGCACATTTGCAGAAACTGATTGAGGAGGCTAAAAAATATTCAGTCCTTCTGAAACCTGGTAGCTTAACTGGCTATTGCTGCAGACTTTGGCTAATTACACTACCAAGTGCAGATCCTACAGAAAGATTTAGACCTGAGAAGAAATACATAAGAAAATGTTGAAAATGTCTTTGAAATATTCCTACATAAGTAGCAATATAGAAATTCCTTTTCCTAATAAAGTCTCTGTATTCCACATATGTTGTAAAACTCCTGCTTTGTGATGGCTGACACTTTTATAGAGAATACTACATACTGGGACAACGTTCTTCGGATTCAGGTCTGCCACCACACCCATCATTTCTGAGAAGATTAAGGTACCAGGAACTGGCCACGTACAGCCAAGAAGATAATGTCCAGCCTTTAGGCTTTGTTGTATCCTTAGCATGCCACTGTAGCATAAGCCTTTATTTTGGATCTGACCTAGGACGTAGCCCACTGTGCTGCTTTTAGAGGATGATCCCTGCAAATGTCATCCCTTTACAAATGGCAGATAGCTTTAGAATTGCATTGCAGCAGCCCAGAACTAATGAAAGGTTGCTACCAAGCTGATAGTGCTGCTGTACACTGGCATTCCCAAGGATCTTGCTTTTCTCATAATTTAAACTACAGAAGGGTAGTTACCCTTTTACTCCATTCCAAACTCTGTGTGCAGGTTTTCTTGCAGTTTTTAGAAA
Source organism: Nestor notabilis (assembly GCF_000696875.1). Taxonomy (NCBI): domain Eukaryota; kingdom Metazoa; phylum Chordata; class Aves; order Psittaciformes; family Psittacidae; genus Nestor; species Nestor notabilis. Next base: position 9,932 of record NW_009929275.1, read on the forward strand.
CTAGATCAGGGTGAGGAAAGCTCTGAGTATCTAGACCTTGTCCTGTCATTTTCAGGACACAGCTAGGACATGGAAACCTGGAAACCAATTCCACCAATTTATATGTAACTAGAAGTAGGTACAGCTATAGCTATACTTCACCTAATTAGGGACTGTGCCTGGGAACATCCCAGATGATGAGAGAGAGCTTCAGCTTCACAAGCAGATGTGGTCCAGACCTTAATATAAATGTGTGTAATGGACAAGAAAAGTGGAGACTTGCTGGAAGAGTTGTGAGTCACTTTCTCATCTTACATTCCTGCACTGGAAAAGACATGGGAGAGCATTTTGTACTGGGGGACTCATACCCTCAAGTCTTACTTGTGACAGGCAAAATGCAGAGGACAACCTCATACAGAGGTCTGTTAAGGAACTAACATGTTCTGTACTTAGAAAATTTGTACAATACTGAAATATGAATAAAAATAGAATGCACTGGAATAGTATTATCAGTGTAATTTGAAATACAGCAGTACTACTGTTTGATGGTCTCCCATTGAATATTCTTGGTTTGTTTCATTTCAACTTTTGCATTTTGTTTTATCACTTTGATTTGGAATTTATTTCAAGTACAAATAAATTACCACATTAAAAAAAAAAGGAAAAAGAATGTTGAAGAATGTTGCTCATCAGTCAAAAGCAAGCAATTTGCATTTAATGTGGAAACACAGCTCCTTAGAACAGCATGAATTCCTGATTAAAAGAGAAACTTCATCGTTTTTCAAAATCAAATATTAGTAATTCCTGTAAGGATCACCGTTAATACCACATACATGAGTGCTCAAGGAGCTCATTGAACTTGGGATCTGTTCACAAAAGCAGCTACACTGATAACCATAAATTAGACTGGAGTTTACTGAACATTAAGATTGCTGAATATTAAACAAGAAACTTGTAAATTCCAACACAGCTGATCATCTTCTAGATGAGCCAGTGAATAAAATAATCCTTGAAGTGTTCAAATTCATGTACTGTTGAATTACATTTTTCATCTGTGATTGGAAAGAAGAATGACTGTGTTATCTTAGTTTGATCTCCATGGAGAGCTAAAGACAGCTACTGTCATCTTGTCTGCCAAGTCAGTTGCATTTGCAACGTCTTGCATTGGGAACCTATGAGTGTTGCAATTTTCAAGTACAGTCTTCTCAAAAGCAAGATACAAAATCTGAAAAAATCTTACGAGAAGAGGAAATCAGAAAGTCATTCTTTAAGTTGCAAGTCAGATGGAAAGGCTTCTTTGCTAGTTCATTTCCAGAGAAGAAAAACAAAAATAACAATCAAACGCCACAGATCATGATAAAAACCACAATTAAACCAAAACATGACAAATAATGTCTGCTTGCTGTAATTAAAACTTAAGACATAGAATTGAGTGACTTTGAAGAAGTCTTCATTATCTGCTAGAATTCATGTGCTAGTTCAGATACTGTATTGATAACTGCTTAAGAAATGCTGATAAATGTATACAGTTGAAATATTGATGGCTAACTGTAAAGTAGGAACAAAAGCATTTTACTTATGAAAACAAGTAAGTTAATGACAATTTTATATATATATATATATATGTATGTGCATGTGTGTATACATATACACACAATTTTCATTATTACAGTGAAGTGTGACCTGGAGTCAAGGTCCATAAATCAGATAAAAAGAAAATTGTGTTATCTCAAAACTGATCACCTCACCCTTCCTCTTCTTTTGTTATTCTTAAAAAAGCCCCCACAGTCAAGTTAAGGCTTTGAGTGAACAATTGCATCAACTTGGGTGTAATTCCCCAGGAACAGGAACCTACAGGTGCCCCAGACAGCAGGAAGAGTTCAGCATAGTTCAAAAAGGGCCCTAGGGTGACTTTTGTTTGCATGATGCCCCCAAACACCTGTGTATTACCCAGCAAGCAGCCTAACACAGAGGAGGCTTGGTGGTGCTGAATGAATCCAAGCAAAAGGATTGGACCAGTGAGATCTTAATTTTTATACTGGAGGAAGTGTGTCAAAAACAATGCCTTTGCTATTAAAAATTGTCTTAAGCAGTTTATAGCATTAAAACATAAATTTACAGATCTTTTAAGGTGCTGAAACATTTGGATTTAATCCACAGAGGCATTAACGCATGTACTTAAGCTCTGTATGTGTGTAGTCTTATTGATGTAAGCACTTTGCTAAAAGAGTCCAGATTACAAAGCCTCTTTGAAGATCTAGCCCTCGACAATGAAAAGAAGTAGTTTAGGCCAAAGACATCAGAGTGGGTTAGAGCCCACATGTGTTATTTGCATTTTGAATGAAAGCATTTTAATAGTTTAATCACTTTTGAAAACCATTGTACAGAGACGCTGCCTTGTCATTTTGAGGAACTAAGTCCTCTTAAATCCTAATTCTTACCCTTCAGCTTATTCACGAAATAGCTTTAAGAAATATCTTGCCATGCCTCAGCTTTTCCTTCTCTACAATACTTACCTCAAAGGGCTATTGTGCATGTCATTAAATAATGCTGGTAAAGCAGTCTGAAGATCTGCACTGTTATATATGTTCTAAGAGAAATCATTATTGTCGTGCTAGTACTGTATGAAGTTTGATACAAATCCATGAACTATACCATTGGTTACAATTCTTTAAACACAATCTCCAGCATAAAGACATTAAGTGTAAGAAATAGTTGACTACTTCAGAACATAGTTCTCTAAAACCTTTATTCTTACAGCTATATTATAGTCAAATGTCAGAATATGTATCCAAACCCCTATTTTTATTTTAAGCTTGGCTGACTTATTGATGGCTGTGCTTAATTTTTAAAACGTTTTCTCCTTTAGAAATTAGTCTTCTGTCAACCTTTCTAATGTACACAGTCTGGAGTCACAGCATTCATCTTAAGCAGCTTAGCATTAATGTTTAATTCTGCAGTCTTTACCCTGGCTGTGCAGAACAGTTTGATAGTTTATGTCTTTCGCAATTAGCAGCTAACACATATTCCTGTATTCTAGACTTCATTGATAGTAAGTTGCCAATCTCTTCACTCTATTTTCCCTGTTTCTTCACCCTGTAATTTCTACCTGATTTAATACTCACATAATTTTTCAATAACATGTGATTTCAAAAGCCAGTAATGTAAATGTTGAAGTACACAGGCTCTCTGTCCCCTGTTTGGATGCTGGCATTCATGAGATGCGTTTGAATCAGATTGTCCAAGCACCCATGGAGTGCTCTGCCTGTTTGCTTCTCTGGTCATCCCTTAGCCACAAAGGGCTTTAATCACATCAGTTCTTTGTGTTATGAATAGGGTTTTTTTCCACAGAGCAGAGTTGACATAATAATTATTCTACTTTTAACAAGCACAAACAATGTCTTAACCCTCCCTCACACTTCATATCAGACAAAATAAAATATGGGGTACCTTATGCACTGACACATGCTCCCCGGGGGAATTTATATTAGCTTAAATGCACTGCTTTTCTTATTTTTTTTTTCATATCCTCTGTCTACATTTATACATCTTATATGCATACATTTCATGTACACCCCAGGTTTTCCTATTTGCTAGAATCCACACCCAAGCAAACTCTTTTTTACTCTAGATGAGTTTTAAGGCTGCTACACTGAAGTATGTGGAGCTCAGTAGGTCCTGATTCAACAAAGTATATCATAGAACCACAGAATGGTTTGGGTTGGAAGGGACCTTAAAGTTCATTTAGTTCCAACCTCCCTGCCACAGGTCACCTTCCACTAGACCAGGTTGCTTAAAGACCCATCCAACCTGGCCTTGGGCACTTCCAGGGATAGAGCAGCTACAACTTCTCTGGGCAACCTATTACATTAGTCTATACTTATGTTCTGTTAAACTAATAGGACTAGGCACCTGTTTAATGTTAATTATACCCTTATGTGCTTTATGGATTGAGGCTTGGATTACTTATTTGATTACAATTAGGCCTGTGATTGGATGTTCACTGAGCTGAGACAATTCAGCAATGAGCCTGACTGCTTGCTTACTCCCTATCTACACTCATTTTGAGTAACAGAAGTTGCTACATCTGCAATGCTGAGGGGTTTCTATTAGCCTTGACATAATCATAGAGTCATAGAATGCTTTGGGTTGAAAAGAACCTTAAAGATAATCTTGTTCCAACGCCCCTGCCATGGTCAGGGACAACTTCCACTAGACCAGATTGCTCAAAGCCCTGTCCAACGTGGTCTTGAGCACTTCCAGGGATGGGGTATCCACAGCTTCTCTGGGCAACCTATGCCACTGCCTTACTGCCCTCATAGTAAAGAATTTTTTCCTAATATCTAATCTAAATCCCCCCTCTTTCATCTTAAAGCCATTCCCCTTTGTCCTGTCACTATATGCCCTTGTAAACAGTAATGATGGAGTCCTTTCTTTTTACACAGTCAACTACAAAAATAAAACCAGCTTTATTCCTTTGCTTAGGGCCTTGTGACCATGTACAGGGACAAGGCTTTCTCAATGAGAAAGCTAGCGAACTATCCGCAACATATAAACCTTCTACATCTTTAGTATGTGAATATACACATACATTACTTTTTACAGAGAAGTTGTGAACAAGATGAACTCTTCTAACCTCACTCAAAACTGTCAAACTAAAACCAAGAGAATAAATGCTCTAGGGAAAAAGAAGAGCTAGAGCAACCTGTAGCAGAGCAACAAGGCGATTTCACCCCTTCCACTGTAAACACAGAAACTTCATGGAGGAAACTCCTGTCCTGTTTAACACTAACAGCCTTAGAGCTTAGTGTGACTGCGATTTAACAGTTGACCTTGCAGAGTCAAAAGTGATCGTTAGATAGAAACAATACTAATTTTGGTGGTACAAGAATGATGACTTAAAAGACATTTTATAGCGCATAACAATTACAAGGTTTTTTAAACGGTTCATTTTTTTATGCGGAGTGCCTTCTCTAGACAAACACATTAAGAAAAGGTGATATCCTCATCCGAATGGCCTTATGGTTAAGGTAATAGATTAGGAGTAATTTCCAAGGTCCCTTTCACATCTTATCTTTGAGAGACAGATTGTGAACCACTTACTTACTCTTGCTGATGAGTAGCACTTGCACTAGTTGTCTCATACAAAATAATGATACAGCTCATGCCATCAGTCATCCATCACTGCAAAAACGACATTCTCAATGTAACCTTTAGATTGCATGAGATGTTCAGGGAAGTTACTATCTCCCTATCTCCTCCCACATTTAGCACAAAGGTGTCCCTGCAGCTGGTGTATCAAAGTATCTGCAATATAGGTAAAGAGTGTTTCAACTGTAGCCAGACAATATCTTCCTAGAATACTTAAGTAAAGGTTATTACAGACCAAATATTAAATTCTCAGTATTTTCCACTGTAAAATCATTATAGTCCACATCCTCACATTTATTTGAGGTCTCAAGAACAAATTTGAGGCTGAAGTATAGAAGAAAAGGAATAGTTAAATACTGATCCATATTTAGAAACTTGGGGGTGGGGTGGTTGTGGGGGCTTTGTGTTTTGTCTTTTTTTTTTTCCATAAATGGCAATCATTCAAACTATCAATCATCTGGAGAGGAAGAATCAGCAGGCAATCTAATTCAAAGAATTAGATTGTAATGTCTGATGTAAATACACCAGTTAATTTAAATAATGAGTCACCTGATAGACAATCAAATCTAGGTCAGGACATGTAGCAGGCTGAAAATAATGAGTCTAACAGCAACAGAGCTAACAAAACAATCTGGTTAATAATGACAGCACAGAATGACAGTCCTAACGTAATCAGACAGCATGCACTAACTGTAAATAGACAGAGTAAAGAGAATGAACTTGCATAGGGAGGCAAAACATATTCTCCAATGAAACTATTGTAGAAGAATTATGTTTGGCTATGAGGAAGCATAGTGACAATCACAGTGAGGACATACAGTATCTATGTGCTCTTACTTAATCTACGATATCTGTGAAGCATTCTTTTCCAGCTTTTTTGTTTTGTGTATAAAGCAAATACAGTAAAATTTAATTGTTGGGCTAAGAAAGTGAGGCAGAAACAATCCTAATGTCTTCTCATGACTTTTGCTTGCGTTGATTGGTCATCTTGGTTTTAGAAATTGCTTCTTGGTTCAAGGAAAGATTAGGAGAGGAAAAGAAAGTTTACGTTCAAATGCAGCTCCCCCTGCAGTCCTCTTTGCCTCGGTGTATAAATGGATAGGTATATTAGAAACACGGGTAATGTGGACAGGCATGAGACAGAGAATTTCAAACCTGCATCCTTGGCAACCCTCTCACTAAATTAATATCATGGAGCCTTGCACCGTGTGCTTTCTGAGCAGCCCAGGGGCTGTAACCCAACAGACACTTTTGCTCCTTACGAGCTCAAGCAGACCATTTGTTTAAGTAATAAACACTAGATGTCAGCAGTCCTCCTCTCTCTCTGAAGCCTGCTCCCCACTAAAGACCACAGCTCTAGTTTTAAACTAATCCAGCAGTTCCTGGCTGGGATCACAGTTACCTTTTTATGGTTGTTTTTTATTTTTTAAGTCTCCACATACTTCTGTGTCTGTCTGGCTGTTACAAGGTGTTTTCTTCCTGTGTTTGATTTCAGCCTTGTTCACCTGCACAAGCAGAGCACAAACTTGTATGGTTGGTGTGTCAGGGAGTTGGGGTCTGAAAACACTCTTACATACAGTTCACTGGGTAAAGTGAACTGTATGCGAGTGGACACCTATACTGAGGGAATGTCAGCTATACCTTCCTTCTTTCCTGCCCCAGTGGTCTGGTCCAGCGTTTTAAAAATCTTTTTTTCTTCTTTGTATTAAGAACAGTATGGGCTTACTAACAGCATTACTGAGTTATTTGGTTACACTGTGGAATGGCAACAGATTTACCTATTGAGATTAATTTTATCATCCATTACTCATATAATGCTCCAGGCAACTGGCACTCTGTTGGCTTGTTACTAATGCTGATCTGTTGAGTTTATTCAGCTTAAACTAGTAGGAAATCATATAGGAGATGCCTATGGAATAAATATTCTTCAAATTCGGAATCTCATAATGTCTTAAAATGAATGATGGCACTTTTATCATAACTCCAGGTAGATAGCTGATGTTGAACAGACCATTTTTTTCCCCTTTGTGAGCTGTTTTAGTTTATAATTACAATTTCAGTTTTAAAAGCATTACTGAGTTACATCCACCAATTTAAAAAAGGAGTGGGTTTGTAGCTTAGCTTCACATTTCCAAACTTGTCACAGATTTCTTTATTCCTTCAAGAGAATCTGTGGGAGCTCTGGTGATTCCTTACGTCACACTTTTTTCTTTGAAAAGTCCAAAGGGAGTGATCAGACTTTATTGTTACTTACTATGGACTGAATATACTATGATGATGAAGTAGTATCCAGCGGCTAGTTGGAAAAACTTCATCAGGTTTCAGTAATGTAAAATGGATGACATGGAGTCTTAACTGGATTTTATAAAGATGTAAAAATTTAATCTTCTAAGAAAACTTTAATCATTGGCTTAAGAGTTAGCCAAAATATTTCAGTTTTGTTTACATTTTCACTTCATTTCACATACACAAATAAGAATGAAAGAAATTTCTGAACCATTCAGTATCCAAAAAGCCAAAAGCTCTTCATTCCTGCAGCAACACAAGTTCAATTATCACAATATCCATGACCAATGGGGCCTGGCACAGTGCTTAGGATGTGCTGAATCAAGAGATTCCAGCTATTCCTTCACTTCTACTGATGATCTTCTGTCTTTCCCTGCTGAAATAATTGTATATTTTTATCCTAGCTCCTCTCTCACCCTCTGCTTATATTGCAGATTTCTTTTAGGACTTCTGACCTCTACTGCAACACAAGCGCTAAGGGGAATAAGAGGTTGCAGAGACATATTACTTCATCTTCCCTACTCTGTGCTAAGGTAGGCTATTCACAGTATTACAAAATCAGATGCTTTTGTTGTTATTTAATTCTGGTTTATGTTATGTGTTTTCAAAGTTAACAAGAACTTCCTGATACATCAGAGAAGTAGAGTTCAGCATACAAAGTAGGTTGTAGTGTGTTTTGAGGTCCACTTAAATGGAGGGAGCCTTGCAAATATGAAATGATGACCAAAGAGTAGAATTAACGTTTCAGAACAAACAAGAAAACACCAGCCTGTACAGGCAAGATGGAAATTATACCTTACATGTTTCCTTTATTTAATTTGTATGAATCTTTTTTCACAAATAATGGAGCTTTGTCAAACCTAGAATGTTTTTCACAATTTTAGAGTAGCACATTTAAGTTGTAAGTTGTAAAAAACATTTGGCTAGCTGGTCTGCTAAAATGGCAATCCTTGAAATAGTAATTTTCCTCTTTTTACTTATATTTTATTTTTGCCTGAAACAGTAATGCCATATGTAATTCTCTTTCTAACCAAGCCTACTTAAAATGCTCGTTCAAAAGTAATAAGTGCAATATTTTTTCTAATCAGGTCCCTTCGGAATGAAATAATGGAAAAAATGTTCCTGCCAGTTCATGCTGATTACCTGTGTGTCTCATTATTCTAAACCCTATCTGACAGCTGCACAGTCATAACTGCCTTTCAACAAGAACTACCACTGAGTCTTTTAAAAAATAATTTTATTTCAATTTCTAGCTAGTTTTGGCTTAAACAGCACATATAATTGCCTAATAAGCAGTTCATAAGAAGAACATAATTTCAAAGTAAAATGTTGGACCTACCCAGACTTTGACAGTAACAGGAATTAGAGATGCCTTTCAAGTTTTTCAGCACAAGTTATTCTGCAACATAGGAATCAGCAACCTGGAAACTCATTAGAATACTGTTTAAACTTCCAAAGTATACACAGAATTAAAAAAAAAAATTGTTAATATTAAGCAACTACTGAACTTAAAAGGTAAAATCCATTAACTGCTTCAGAAATAGTAGTAAGCTCTAAAATAATAAAAATCGCAACAGATTTTGTACATGGATGGGGAAAATTTTCCATGCCACTAGAAATTGCTGGTATTTTGTTACCACATACAATACCTGCACAAATGTACAGTGAATATGCAATGTAATATGCAGGGTCTAATTTTGTCTGATCTCTTGTGTAACTAAGGCAGCAGCATTTAATTAATGTATTTTTTTCTTTTAGCTCAATTACATGTGCCTGAAAAAATCAGAGTTTTAAAATAGCTGCATTGTCTTGATGGTTCGCAAGAGATGATGGGCTGGACAAAGTTATGTCCTTGAGGTTCTTTGAGAGATTTCCTAAGGACTTATTGCAGATTGACTTCAGTCACCAATATCAGAATATCTTAACTCCACTGCTTTGTCCACATGGGTGTCTGAGTCTGTGCATATGTAGTGGATTGTCTTGGTCACTTGCATGCCCAGGTCTGTCAGAGGAAAGCCAGGCTGCAAAGGAAAACAGGCAGGGAAGAGGACAGGAAGATCAGCGTTCTTCAACATGGAGCTGTAATGAAATTATTCAATATTTTAGAGTTAATCATATCCAAAAATGGTATGGCCACAGATCTAAAATCCTAATTCACTAGGTTATAGGTAACAGAGTAAGTCCCTCACTCACCCTCTGCACTTTTGTCTTGATTCCTCAAAGTCCAAAGCCTGAAACAGAGATAATGACTAGGGAAGCTACCCCGTACTTTTGCTTTTTGAATGGCAGAGCTGCTACGTAGTCTAAACAACATGTTTCCTGCCAATGTGAATAGTTCTAGGATGAGTAAAACCTTTTGGCAAGTACCAAGAGAATCAAAAGGGGCTGGCAGATCAGGTAAACTGTGAACCTGGGCATTTATTTAACATTCAGGAGCATTTTCTGTATCTGGAAGACAGTAAAGCCAGTTACTACAGGAGACACACTACAGGAAGGCAGTAGAATCATTTGAGTTTTTCAATGGGAATACTTTTCTCTTGAAAAAATATTCAGTTCTGGAAATTGATACATTTTGTCAGAATGACTTAACTGATAAAACTGTACAAATAAAAATAAAGAAAATAATTAAACCCCAATGATTTTCATAAGGCCAAATGCACTGGAGTATCTTCATCCATTATCTTAAATTAATTTTTCTGTTTTTATGATACTATTACAATGATGTAAAAAATTCTAAAATTTCTATATTCTGATCTTACCTGAATCAAATGGGAGAGTTTTGGCCTCATTTTAGAAAAAATTATCATGTTATTAAGATGCTGCAAATGCTTCATGAGATTACTTTTAGTAAAAAAACCTTCAAGAAGCTGTAGTTATATAGCATAAATATTGTACAAAGAGAAATAAAATTGCATAATCAAAAGATAGAAGATATTAGTTAATACAGGAAATACTTCTGAAAAAAAAATATTCTTCTCTCATCAGCTCAAGATAGAATTAACTGTGTTTTTACCCCCAGAAAATGAGAAAATATTTTTATCTATGAGCATAAAAACCTAATAAACTAAAATTGTAAACTATAAAGTCATAAATCAAGCATAAGACAAATTTCAGAAATTATGAAATAACCTATAGATCTGTCTGTAGCTATACCTATGATATACCCCTTTAACCTGCTTTTCCCCATAATTTTTTGAGAGTATTATATATGCAGTTCCTCAACAAAATTTGTTTTAATTAAAGCATTAATCACTGGTTGATTGTAATTACTTAGCCTGTGGAAAACCTGGGAGTGGAATTACACTGTGACTACAAGTCAAATAAAGTTTCCTTTTGCTATTGATTTAAACATTTTTGAGGCAGATGTTCAGTGCAGTTTCCTTAGCTTTTTTGGTTTTTGTAATGATTGGTCAATGTGCTGAATAAAAATTGAACTTACATGTGATACAAAAATTTGTGTAAAGACTAAGTTGCCTTGTAATCATCAGTTTCTTAATAATAGAGGATAGCACATGTATATTTTTCCAATATAACTTCACAAAAATATAAATCAAGATATTTTTGAGCTTCTATAATTTTGTTGTTCAATAGCATAGAAAAATTATTTGAAGCCTGCAGTATACGCTTTAACACCTTCTATAAACACTTTTAAACTTTCTCAGTGTCACAGTCCAATGCCCTTTCCTTAGTGTTGAAAAAGCCAGATCCTCAACAGGCTTTCAGAGATGGGACTCTGCATCCAGCATCTGATGGTAATTTGGGTCAAGACCACAGAAGTTAAGATCAAAGGCTTATTTTTTCCGTCATTGAGTCAATAGGGGTTTTTTCCCCCCACCCCTTTATTTTTTATTACCTTTAGTGTTGATGACTTCATCTATGTTAAAAAACACTGATTTTCTTTCATTGAATTAATTGGAAACCAATAAAGTTACTTTCAGAGGTAGTCAACCCCTTCTCCTCTGTTCTTCCATCCATACCACAGAGTCCCTGTGCAACATGGGGCTCCTAAAGCTTCCTCTGCCTCTGGTAGATAATCTGTAACACAAACGCATGAGCACCTGAAGAAACTGATTTGTGTCTTGCAATGCATTGGCTTTTTAACTGAACTACATTAGTGATTCACCTCTTCCTGTGCCTGAGCCTGCAATGGGAGAGACGTCAGGCTGCCTTACTCACAGACACGAATCAGTGCAAGTCAGCAGGGAATGCAGGTGGGAAGAAATTGCAACTGAATGGTGAACATGGGTGTCTCAAAAGGTGTTTTACTATCTCTTTCTTTCTTATCCACCTGACTATTTCACAAAACCTGTGGGAAGTATTTATTACCATCAGGGCTCAACACCTCCATTGAAAAAGGATGAAGTTAGCCCAGTGGTCTAAAAGTCCATCCACTTGGAAAAACAAAGCAGCAAATAAGAACTTCAGAGTGACTGTTCATGTAAACAGTATCTCCCCAGTTTGAGCACTTGAAATTGGTGATGCAGATGTATATTTACGAGATGTATCATGGTTTGAGCTGGGAAAATTATACACTTTCCAGGGGAAACTGGAATTCCAAAAAGGTTGATTGCTCTTAAAATGTTTAAATTTAACAGAAAATTAAAATGCACTACTTTTTAAAAGTGAGAAGTTTGAGATGTTGGTTCTTCAATTTTCTCTTTTGGTGGTGGTGGGTTTTTTTCATTTTTTTATTATTTTTTAATAGCTGTATAAAAGGAAGAGGAAGATAAGAGGAAGAGGATAAACTGAGAAAGGAAAATTAAATTACTGATCAAAAGAATTCAGCCATCATGGTATAATCTTACCAAAAAAAATTGGTTTTTCAAAATTTTTAAATGGCAGCAAAGTAAGCTTTCCCTGTCATATCATAATGAAATGATATAAAAATACTTATTTTTACAGCAAATAAGTAATTTTTTAATATTTAATGTTTTCATGGGCTTTTGAACCAAACACACATTACCACTTCCAGTGATAGATTATTTCAGTTTCCTAAACTCTATTTTTCTAAACTTAAGTTTGAATAATAACAGCACTATTTTCTCTTTTCCATTTGGATGTCAAATATAAAGTTGATGACATGTTATTTATTCATGCAGTTTGAATCCCTTGTAAAATACTTACTTTTGAAAGAATAACTGAAAATATTCCAAAATGGGGAAAATATATATTTGTTTAGAATAACTGGAGTATTTTATTTTAAATTCAATACTGAATCAATTCTGCTTCTTCAGCATTCAGTTCCCACCATGACTGACCATAACATGACTCTCATAAGATAGGTATGCAGCCCAGAAAGCCAACCGTATCCTGGGCTGCATCAAAAGAAGCGTGACCAGCAGGCCAAAGGAGGTGATCCTGCCCCTCTGCTCTGCTCTCCTGAGACCTAACTTGGAGTATTGTGTCCAGTTTTGGTGTCCTCAACATAAAAAGGACATGGAGCTGTTGGAGCAAGTCCAGAGGAGCACTGTGAGGATGATAAGGGGGCTGGAGCACCTCCCGTATGAAGACAGACTGAGAAAGTTGGGGCTGCTCAGCCTGGAGCAGAGAAGACTAACTGGAGACCTCATAGCAGCCTTCCAGTGTCTGAAGGGGGCCTGTAAGAATGTTGAGGAGGGACTCTTCATTAGGGACTGTAGTGGTAAGACAACGGGTAATGGGTTTAAACTTAAACAGGGGAAGTTTAGATTAGATATAAGGAAGAAGTTCTTCACAGTGAGGGTGGTGAGACTCTGGAATAGGTTGCCCAAGGAAGTTGTGAATGCTCCAACCCTGGTGGTGTTCAAGGCCAGGTTGGACAGAGCCTTGGGCAACATGGTTTAGTGTGTGGTGTCCCTGCTCATGGCAGGAGGGTTGGAACTAGATGATCTTAAGGTCCTTTCTATGATTCTATGATTATAAAAAGGTAGGAAGTATTGTTTTTGTCAAATCCTTTAGGTAACTTTTTCCACATTTCCAATGAAGGCTAAGGTAATAATTTATTGCTTAACAGAAAATTACAGGACTTCCGCGGTGACTCATATATGCTGGTGAAAGCAGACTTTTTGTGCCCTTCTGGTTTTAACCTGTTTTATTATTAGGTTTAAGATTATCTTAAATATCAAGATAGGTAACAAAATGTAAAGATTTTTACACTCTGAAGTTTTTCAACTTTTCAGTTCTAAGTTGATACAGCAAGAGCCAGCAGCCAGACCAGGCTGACATATTGACTTCACCCTTGACCCCAGCCTCTCCAGGAACCTTTGCTGGCTGTTGAGCTCAAGCCATATTTGTATTCCTTACACCAAGAACCAACATTTACAGCAACACCACAAAAACTGCATGCTTTTACTTCTCTTTTGTATTTCTTTTTTAACTGAGTCAATACAATAAAACCCATTATCAAGGATGCAAAGTCCTTCTGATAGAGAATTCCCCATGTTACCCTAGTCCACACAGAAGGGGCTTAGATGCAAGTCATAGGCCAAATTTCATTAAACCACGCAGGTGTTTATATGGGAAAAAGCACTCGTTCGTGTTGTGAATAGTACATCAATAAATAAAAATGTGTTGCCTTTCTCAGGCAACTCTTTCCTACAAAGAGCATAGCAATAAGAAGTCTGTTCTTACTTACAGACTTTTTTACATACACAAACTAAGACAAAGATTTAAAGTAAAACTTGAAGAGAGGATGAATACAGAGCAGCAAAAGTAAAAAGTTACAGTATAACTATAAAGGACAGTATCAGCGAAACATTGCATTGGCCTCTCTACTTTTGGTCATGATAGAATTAATCCAGTCTAAATCCTTTTGTAACAGAAATAACTAGTAAGATAATTTTAATGAGTTTTAAATTGTATGTTATACTTCACATTCTCTCTGAATTTAAATATTGGCAATAATTCCTTCACTGAAATATTTTCTTCTATTGTAATTTCAATAACTACAGAGTATGTAAGCCAAGATACGTCTTAGTGGAAGAAAAGAAATTTTGGATAATGTATCATTAACCTTAGGCCATATTTTTAATCTTCATTTCTAAAGGTTTCCCTTTCTGTGCAGTTTGTTCATTACACATTGCCTGCTTACAACAAGCAAATTCAGCAAATATTATTTATCAGAATTCCTTTGTAGGCTAATGGCTGCCTGGCTTTTCTGTTGTGTTGTGGACAAACTAAGGAGGCAAATTCAATTGAAAATAAATGGTAGATGCCCAGGTTTACACTCTATTCTTTTAAACATTGTGGAAAAGCAGCAAGGACACATGGTAAAATGTCCCAAGAGGAGACTAATTCATGCTCTGACCTTTTATACCAGTTTGGTTATAGCACGTATTCAATTACCCAATTAAATAAAAAAGAGACAGATGAAGTATAATAGCAATATCATCTTGATGCCTCTGACTCTTGCACTGAGTTATGCCTTACATACAAGCTACACTAAGGCCATCAAAAACTAGTAATACAACAATCTTTTTTGAGAAAATGTTCTAAAGTGAATTAAACTTTTAATTTATTTTTTTTCCTATTACCAAATCTCTGAATTTTCTGCCCACTCCTTACCTCTCTGTCTTCACAAACCTGGAAATAAAAAATATGTCATCATTTGAAAGGAGGAGGAGATTCTTTACATCAAAGGGTAAACTGTGCATTTCTATCTCAGTAATAAGGTCATTTTGTTATTACTCCACTCTGATTTTTTTCTTTCATTCCCTGGATACTGAAGTCTGAAACTAAATTATCTGTAATTCTTTTTCTGAGAAACTGAAAAGGCAATTTCATGTTGTTAATAACCAAAGAAGTTTTAGTTTTGTACTTTGTATGTAAATGTAGCACTTATTGTGGAAAAAATATATTGTGCTTATCTTAACATTTCATTTTGTCATTTAGTTGCACTGTACATTTAATTTCATTTTGTCATTTAGTTGCACTGTACATTTAATTTCTTAACTGTATAAAGTTGCAGAGCCACATGGTTCACAATAATAATGAGTTTTTTCATATGATACTGAAGGGAATACTACCAGAATTTTGGCTATATACTAAGAACAATGTTTTCAAAAATATCTACAAATTTTGGTTTATTTGGTCATTGTATGCTAACTACAGATGCTGGATCTGTAGAGGACAACCACTGGTCTTATTTAAAATTGTAGATGTTCATCAATTTTCAGAACCTAAACTCCTGTAAGACTTCTTTCTTGGCATCACTGATGTCAACCTGAGTTCTACTGATGAATCAATGGTACCACACTCAAGTCTGTAAATTTGCAGCACATTGAGAAAGTTTAAGTTTCATCAGTACCATCAGTCTTCAATACCATATAACAACAGAAGGAGTTTTCAAGAAGTCCTTGACCAACAGATTTTGTTGCAGAAGAAACAAAATAATCTTCATTACAAGGACTGATGCAAATCCCCATTCAGTGAGATACCTCAGTTCAGTAAGAATTAGTCGTGGGACTAAAAAACGTTTGAAGGCAGTTATATTTGTTACAGTAGTACAAATACTGTCATAAGTGAGAAAACATCAGTCTTATTTTAAAAATAAATTACTGTATTTTTTAAAAAATTCCATCATCAGTCTGTTTAAAAAATGGCTGAAAACTTAGTAGAATTACACTACTCTTCTATAAGGAAGAGAAAGATTAGGCTACACTTCATATTTTATGTGAAGAAAAATGTGGCTATTTTGCCCATAAATACAGCTTGTAAGGAAAAAAATTGTGAATTTGGATTTCCAGTGCAATGCTAGTATGCCAGAGTAATATAATATCCACAAAGATATGATAGGTGCTTTCAAAAAAGTATAGATATGTAACATGATGCAGTGCACTCTGTAAATGAAACTTTCTCTTTTAATATATATCCCCATAACAATTTCAGTATAATAAATGGTGGGTAGATTTCTTATTCCTGATTTTACCATCTCAGATGGTTGGAGGTCAGCATATGTTTACACGGGACAAACTACAAATCCCAGTAGTCATAAGTACACTGCCTCAGCCTTTTCTCTTTTTTTTTTTTTTTTTAATATAGTTGATATAACAGTAAACACAGAGAATAATAAGCCTTAGTGCTTAGCAATTTCTTTTATTGTCCTTTTTATTATACACAATCTTTTTGTGTGAAAGCCCTTAATAGAAACAAAATCAATAGGACTCTATGAAATTGTAAGAGGAGCCTACAGAAATCACTCCAAGAACCATCAGATATAATAGAAAATGATAATATTTCCATAGGGCTTTTCCTTATAGGGCAAAGAATCTAATGATTATAAAAAAGGTAAAAAGCTTCTTTGCTTTTTCCTTGTAGATAGTCTTAAATTCTACAACAGCTGAAGGCAAGGTGTCACTTTAGCTCTGAATGTATCCTTGAAGTGTAAATGTAGAGGAAAAACAGCCCTCAGAAGAATTCCTTCCTGAAGGATTCATAGAACACTCTTCCAGAGTGTGCATCATGCTTCAAAAGGGGAAATAAAAAAATTACGTGAAATATTAGAATCTTGAGGGGTTTATTTTTCCAGATAGTTTGAGATCCCAGAGTGTTCATTTGCCAAAGCAATTTCTGAGATACCATGCTGCATCAAGCCCTTTCAGAGAATAAGCAGATGATACAGCTCTTTCATGGAGTTACCAGTGTTTATTTAACTCTTGGAAGGAAATCCCACAACAAAGCAGGTTAGGTTTTTGTGTAAGGTTTCCTCCTGTAATGGCATACTCTGATGAGCTGATGACTCACAAAATATACAACAGTAACAACGCTAAGAGCACCACAAAGTTATTCTTGTTTAATTTCTATGTTTAGTGATATTCTTAAAACATGTCAAGAAGCTTGAGTGATGACAGCAGTGTAGGTCCTGATCGAAACTTACCTACAGTCAGTAAGAACTTAGACTTTGATTCATTTAATCCTGATTTAGCTAGATAATAAAGCCAGTGCTGAATTTTAAGTGTACAAATAGTTCTATTAAATTTGATGAGTCTAACATTACGTATACAAATCCCATCCCAGATTAAGGTATATATTAATCTTTAAAACACAGATATAACTTCTCCAATAAGCTTCCTTTTCACAATGGGAAGACTCAGAACGAGTACCTCAAAATTATATTCAAAGATAAGAAAAAGCTTCAATGATCTGACAGGAATATTCCCTGTCAATTATCCTAATTCAGAAACCTGTAATCACAGGCTCTTCTTCAGATGGTTTAACTTCTGGTATCTCATAGGCTTTTCTTCATAGAGTTAAACTTCTTGTATCTCATGGAGGTATTTTTAATAAATACCACAAATACCACTGTTGCCTGTATAGCCTACTCAGGCTCCTAGCTTAGGATAGCAAAAATACAGAATCATAGAATGGTTAGGGTTGGAAAGGACCTTAAGATCATCTAGTTCCAACCCCCATGCCATGGGCAGGGACGCCTCACATTAGGCCATGTTACCCAATACCCTGTCCAACCTGGTCTTGAACACTGCCAGGGCCGAAGCATTTGCCACTTCTTTGGGCAACTTTTGTTCCAGTGCCTCACCACCCTCACATTCCACATTCCTCATATTTAACCTAATTCTCTCCTGTTTAAGTCTGAACTCCTTACTCCTTGTCCTGTCACTACAGTACCTGATGAAGAGTCCCTCTCCAGCATCCGTGTAGGTTAATGTTCTAAGTTATGTGTCTAAAGAATCAGAAATATGTGGTGAATCTATCCTCAGTCAAAAACAAAAGATCGTGTCAAACCCTACGCTATTCCACATTGGTACAGATTTATTGCACTGAATGGAGTTAATACCCATTTGTACTATGGATATAAATGACCCTCAAATAATTTGTCTAGCTATATAGTAACAGTGGAAGCAACTTCTTTAGCAATGTAAACTTTTTTTTTTGCTAAGTACCTAAACCAATCTAGACGAAGGGCTGAACTGATTCACAGCAACAGCAGTACCAAGCACATTAGTGTTCTATTTTCCCTCAATATCCCAGCCACAGAAATGCTGCTCAGCCCATATATTCATCTGAGTGTATTAGTAACTTTTAAATGTTCATCATTCTCTTTGCTCCATTAACAGAACTATTTGCATGAAAGAAAGAACAAATTGTCTTCTAACTGGTCTATTACAAGGGACATTAATGAATATAGAGGAACTTTTTTTAGTACTTTTATGGTGTACCCGTTCACTTCAGATGTCATGGGTATAATTGTTACAACTAGTTGCTTGACAGACATCTTAAAGTGCTGCTAGGTACAACAAACAGTGTATGAGAAAACTTTTCACACGTGTTCTTTTTCTTCGTAAAACAAGTGTTTTCAAAGCAACATTTACTACCAGTCACTTGATGGCAACTGATACTTTGCCATCTTAAATATATTTGCCAAGCTAGGCACTTCAAGTTTCATATTGACTTTGTCCCTGCAAATCTACCTCTTTAAAAAAAAAAAAAAAATCACAACAAAAAAACAACTGTAAAATAAATTTTGAGGAGCAGAGTGTTAATCTGATGTTTTATCACAGTAAGTAAATGATGTACTGTAAAAAAAACTTTACTATGAAATACTGCATTAATTTAAAACTGAGTATTATATATGGACACATTCACTGCAACTTAGATCCTTACTAGGAGTAAGCTTCCATAGACATCTTCGAGAAACTGGCTCGACAAAACATGGGAAGATTAAACATTGCATTAAGGAGGAAAATGACCTCCCAGCATATGGGTCATAAATGTTTTGGGTTTTTGGGGGTTTTTTGGGTTTTTTTTAAGGCTAGCTGTCACCATTGAATATTGGAAATGAAAAGGCTAATTTAAACACCTTGTTACTTGTTACAGTCGTTATCCATGGACCAACATGTCCCACCGTAGGATGGACTGAATGTAAATGTCATATACAGAATATAAAAAGTATTAATTCCATAGCAATTTCTCATACTGTCCTGAAGTGTCATCAACATGGTTTCTTTTGTTAGAAATATTGTTAGACATTTCCTGACAAGGACAATAAACTGCTTGTGCTTCAATAAAGTATTACATAGAAGGCAAATATTATAAAACCACAAAATTTATGTTGCAAATATAAAGAGAAATTTGTCATTGCTCATACAAGTGTTCTGTATAGTTCAATGCTATAAATGCCATGTATATCTAAATTTTATATAGGTATATGCTACATGCTAGATAAGGTTGCAGTCCTTTCATAAATAGCTCAAAATAATGGGAACTGAAGTAAAAATCTTAAACTGATACTAAAGACAGATAGTTTAAGGAAACTTTTATACATACATATATATATGTATGTACACATATATATATAAAACAACTATTCACATTTCACGTTTGTGAAATTTCTTACATTGAAAACAGCACTGTATCATATTTGAATGACTTAAGTTACATTCTTCATAGACAAGGTTGATTTTTTTTCTCCCCTCATAAGTCAGCACCTAAAATTCTAAATACCTCCTCTTCAATTCTGAAGAAATACAGAAAGACTCTTCTACTGAAAAGTAAGGTTAAAGCCTTGGCAAGATTATGTCTTGCTCTTTTATCTGGTTTTAAAAAAAGAATTGCAAGTGGGGGCAGGAAGATCTGGAGCCACCTTTTCCAGTGCGTCCTATCAGTGACAATGATGGGATTGTGATAAATATTTACAAATGTGGGCAGTACAGATATTTTTGACATGACCTAATTTCACTCCATATTCATAATCTGCTCATTTATAATCATTTATCAACTTGTGTGGTTTTTTTATTGAAGTGCTATTTGTCAAAAAGGTTTGAAGAAAATTAATCTGGTAGAAGGTTTAAACATCTCAGAAGTACAATGATGTTGAAGTTAGCATTAATGTTTATATTCATGAAAATCATTATTGTCTGAGTGGTTTTATACCTGCTTTTTTTTCCAAGTTGATAACATAGGCTGACGTATCATGATGCATTTTTTATTAAGTGTTTGATTATTCAGTTTGGTTTCCTGAAGGCTTTACTGTCTAATTTACTGCGGAGGGAGGGGATCAGTTACAACTTTGTGCAGAAAAATGAGTGCAAAACATCTTATGCAGACCTGTTACCATGTGGCATGACTATATGAGGCCAGTCTTTGTGAGGCTACAGAAATAATCTCAGTTCATGATAAGTACCAGTGTGGCAGAGCATATCAGGTTATTAAGAATATCTAAAAAGGAATACAAACTTTTTGTAAAATCCTCAGCATTTAGGAAGTAGGAAAGAAGATATACTACCACTAGATTTAACTCCCATTTTGGTTTGGATTTTGCAATGTCTGCATTGCAAAGACTAAAATGTCTCACAGCTGTAATTATGTCACTTTTCATTCCAGAGTTCAG
This sequence comes from Nestor notabilis, assembly GCF_000696875.1. Taxonomy (NCBI): domain Eukaryota; kingdom Metazoa; phylum Chordata; class Aves; order Psittaciformes; family Psittacidae; genus Nestor; species Nestor notabilis. The sequence continues at coordinate 30,672 of NW_009929275.1, forward strand.
CACTATTCTATTGACATTTCCCAATTTAGGCACTTGACTATTAACTAGTCCAACTTTACAACAGCTGAAAATTACCCCAGGTAACCCTCCTCTGATGCTATATTTAAAATAATTAAAAAACATTCATCTTCTCAAGGTTTATAAAGAGATAATCTATCTTAAGTGCTGTGTCTAATATTTTGCACTCTATTGCAATATATGGTGTGGTTGCTTGAATATAATTTACACATTGTTTAAAATCATACTAATCATCATATATGCAAAAAATATTAAGATGGAGTGCTTAACTGCCATTGAAAGATTCCTCCAGAAGTTAAGAGAAAAGCTATATGTAAGAAAACAGCAGTATCAAACCTTTGGTTCTTTGACTAAATCTTGACTAATATATTGGCAATATTCATAATCAGAAATGCAGAGGTATCTTCCACTCGATTTTTTTATTTTGTATAGTTCATAGCTTGGGTAAGATCCAGCTTATCCAATTTTGTGTTTGAGACTGGTAGCAGATATACTGGAGGAGATGCAGCTAACTGCAGTGTCATTCCTCCTTTCCATTACTTTTTTATCATGTATACTTGTTTTGATAGATATATTTCTAGTTAGAAGTGCATAGAGTATGAGTGAAATGTACGTTTCAAGGAGTATTGTGTAAGAAAAAATTAATGCATTTCAAAAGAAAACATTTGTATTCTAGTAGAAAGATTTTATAAGGTTTTGAGATGGAAAAACTTATCTGGAAAGTAGCCAGAAATGGAGGTAAATTACATCAATTTAGATTTATCTCTATATTTAGTTTAATGTTTTATAATACTGATACAAATACTCACAGAGATTATTTTCAAACACAAAGTGCAGTAAACATGAACAGCAAGGTAGAAAGACTCAAGCAATTTTATTTTTTTTTCAGTTATTAAGCCTCTGATATTCATAAATCACCAGGAAGGCTGACCAGATATTCTGAAGCCTGTCCAATTTATCATTGCACTGATAGGCTACACTCTTTAAACTTGCTTGTTCGTTCTGATCATTATACTAATTTGAAATGGCAAGATAAATCATGGAATCAGAATACCAGGTTGGAAGGAACCTCAAGGATCATCTGCTCCAACCATTCTTGCCAAAAGCACAGTACAGGCAAGATGGCCCAGCACTCTGTCCAGCTGAATCTTAAAAGTGTTGAGTGTTGAAGAATCCCCCACTTCCCTGGGAAGATTATTCCAATGTTTATATTGATTTCAGTAAGACAGTATTTTTTGCCACTAGAAGCATTTTTGTTGTTGTTTAATTTCTCCCTCAGAGTTAGGCACCAGCTCAGGAAAGGATCTGCACCTAGTGTTAAACATGTACTTTGAGTTTAAGCATCTGCTGAAAGCATGAAAGCATTTAAATGATGCAGTTAAATGTCTTCTGCATAGAAAACTCAGTATCAGCATTTTTTATAGAAGGCAATAGATTACAGCTGGCCTTTCTGTCACCTGCAGCTCCTGACTCCCTGGTATTGGTGAAGTAGCCTGCTCCCTGCCACAGCCTGCCGTCACCAGGGTTGTGTTCCCCTTTGCACTATGAAAACATTCATAACTTGTCAAAAATGTATTTCATTAGCTTCATTGTCTTTCTTTATGTTAAGGGCTGAGTCTAAGATGCATGGGTAAAACCAAAGCTGTATTTTGCAAAATAGAAAAACAATTGGACAAATCTTAAACATTATGTCAACCAAATGAACAGAATTTGTTGCTTTTGTGAAATCCACTAGTTTGTTGCATTTCACAAACAAACAAACAAACAAACAAACAAACAAAAAAACCCAAACAAACAAAACCAACACCAAAACAGAACCAAAACAAACTAAACAAAAAACAGAGACCCTTCCCCAGGTTAGCAGATGGTATGTCCCTCCAGCTGTACAATATAACAAATGAAGCCCAAAATGTTCTTTGTTCTAATTATACAGATGTTTAAAGAATATATGACATTTATAGAGATGCAACTTATAAAAAGTTACAAATTAAGCCTCTTGGCAGGCCAGCACACACAGGTGACATATCAATTTGTCAATCTACTGCATACACCCATCTAAACATTGCCACAAATAGCAGAGGAAAAGGAGAAGACTTTGGTATTTACCAAGGGGTAAAGTTCATTTAAACAATATTCTTGATTTTCACTGCTGCCTGTTCTCCTTTCAGAGCTCTATTTTATTTTTTTTTTTACACCGTACCTCTGGGATTCACAGACCTAAATGCTCTTAATAAAATTCCTCAGAGAATTTTCTCATATAAAGTGCTAAGGAAAAGCTCCAAGAGTTCTTCACTGAGGTGGTGACAGTGCTCATTTTGATGCACATCTCTGCTTCCCCTGACTGAGTTCTTGAGTTACCAAAGTCATCACCGTATCTTTGCATTAAAGTCTCTTCCCTAGGTTAGGTTTGGTTTTTTTTCATAGTTGACTACCGTTCCTGTCATTAAAATATTAAGGATGAACACTCAGCATGCATCCAGTAGTGGATGTAGTTGGACTCTAAGCCTTTGAAGAAGGAACTATAGGAAATCATGTCATAAAAGGGTTTCAAATTGTTTATTCATAGCACAATAGCACCCAGGTCTATCAAGCCAAGAACCTGATTTCCATTGTACTAGGCATTATACTGACACAAAATTACAGATAATTTTCCTATGCAGAACTTTTAAGGTGGTTGAAATAAATGATTGGAACGTCTTTAAATACTATCTAAAGCTTCCGCATTTTTCTGCCAGCTAATGGATTGTTATTCATCGTGCTTTCCTAAGAAACTTCTTCAGCAAAAATCTTAATTTTAATATATTTGACTTGATTGGACTTAATGTTCATACTAATTTCTTGAACGAGATTCTATTAAATAGCTCTACAAATATTGATAAACCATGAAATTTTTTATGCAAGAAGTGCAACCATGGAAAACACACCAATAAATGAGAGTCAACATTACAGTGAAAGAAATACATTTGCTGTTCGGGTATCAGCTACTCTCTAAAAAGTGGGCCATATAAAGGAGTCAGTATTTGAAAGACATTGTCACTTATGAAGTAAAGAGACAGCCCAAATTATGTTAATCTCAAAGGATTACAACCAGTACAAATGGAAACAAACTTTCTAGCTCTTTTCTAAATTAAACAATTAACTCTAATATTCACATCCTCAGAGACATTTCAGTTGAGCTAGCACGTCTAATTTATAATCAATGATTAACAGAAGATGCAACTAATTTGTCTTTGTTATTTGATTTTGCCACAGTTAAATTTACTCAGTAAAATGGATTGAAACAATGTTCTAAAGACTGGTAAGCACTGAATTAGAAATCTGGTATGTGGCTTCTTTGTAGACTAGAATTAAATAGTTGTAATACAGGACAGTATCTCTTGCATTAAGTAGTTTTAACAAATTAATTTTGACCCATGAGCTTAATAAAGTCTGTTAAGTAGGCCCAACATCTCTTAAGTTAAACAGAGACTGAATATTTAATTATTTTAATTGTCTGATAAATTTGAAATTGAGAAAGTAACAGCCCAGCAAATCTTAAAATATATTTTCAGCCCTGTGTGTCATTAAGCATTACTCTAGTGATTTTACTGCATTCAGGAGGTTACAAAGTCAAGCCCAGCCACCCCTGATTGAATGAGAATTGCACATTAGTTTAAGAAAAATAGTTTTCCAGAGGTTAAAGTACCAGTCCAGAGAAGCCAAGACACATTTGCAGGAATATTTAGAACGGTGATTAGGCAGTAGAAGAACTAACAAAAATGGGCAGCCTTAATAATGATAAAATGCATTGCACTGAAGTCAGTTGCAGTCATTCTTATAGTAAAGAACATGAAATTGTAGTAGTTTATGTATGAAGAACTATCACTTTCATAGTCATCTTCTATGCTAAATATAGATATGTAAATATTAAAAGATGAGGTAGCTGCAGCAGAACTACACTGTTAGGCATAGCATGGCTGCACATACCCTCTCAGCTCTCCCAGTTCCCACTGACACACAGACTCTGAAGTTCTTTTTGGGGTTTAAGAGCTTTTTTATGCAAACTTACCTGATGCAAATCAGTAAGTCATGTTTTCACAGAAACAAATATCTGCAATACCATAGCTTTGCACGCTGGTTAAGCTTGTGCTGCCATTGAAAGGACTGTGTCATGCATCCCCCACACCTTTGGCATCCAGTTTGCAACACCAGCCTCCAAAGGGTCTGTTGAACTGAGGCAGCAAAATACCTATACTGTCCCAAATCAAGAAGTTTCAGAGAATGAAGAATACATATGAGTATCAAGGGATTAAGGGAAAGATGCAACTAAACCTTCAGATAGCAGTATCTGATTATTCAGCTACAGCTCAACTGTAAAATGTTCGAGCAATCTAATTTCTGAATAGCACCACTGAAGTCAGTAATAATTGAGACTGATATTGCCTGGAAAGACCTTCAAAAAAAAAAAAGAAAATTAAAGAAAAAAATAAAAGAAATCTTAACAGGGATCGTAAATGAACAGAAAAGTGACTTTGCTATTGCTATTGAGAGGAAGAAAAGTATTCCTTTCATGAGAAACAGCCTGTGTAAAGATGTACTTGTATAGGAGCAGTTTAACAGGACACCAAATAGAAGAAATGTTGTGGTATGCTGGGAGATACACATGTTCATGCTGTACATGTACATTTGCATATTTATGTGTGGCAGGAAGACAACAATATCAATGTTGCTAATACAGGATTTAATTCACTGCACAGAAATAAAAATTAGATGTCCAGTACAATTGAATGACTCAACTATTCTTACCGTGGAGTATGCTAATCACAAAGAAATTTTTAATTCAGTTCATTGGCTTCAGGTGTTAGTTCTTCTTCAGACTAGTTGGTACCTTGCTTTTCATGTTCATCTTCCTCACCTTTATGGAGTATCTATGCTATAACCTGATATTTTCCTGCAAGAATATTTTCAAAATAGTTTGAACTGAAATAATCTACAGTTTATGAGCATGCCTTTTAGGAAATTCAGTGTATATACATCTTTAGATTTTCCATAATAATCCAATAATAACACCAGATGACTCAACTGCAGTTATTAGATCTAACCTCTTCAAGTAATTATTTTACTAAGGGAAAAAAAAAATATATCTCTTAAAGCACTCTCTCCAGAGGATGGCTCTGCACTGGACAGGGAAGGACAGATACTAATCAGCTGCAGTAAAATAAAAAGGACAAAAAGCAGCTACAGTCACTATGCTGAGAAGTCATCCCTGCTAAAATCAATACAGTGATTAATGCTGAAACACAGGAGATGAGAATCCATCATGCAATATTTTTCCTGTCTGTACTGTTATTTTTATTACTTTAACTTTGCAATGCTGATCTGCTTTACTTCTGAGTAATTGCTGGAAACCAGCTACAACCTTTTCTTGAGAAACAAAGGGAGGCTGAGGTTTATGCTTAGCTGAGAAAAAGAGCGTAAGAAGGAAAACGGAAGAGAAATTAAATCTGTGCTGTTTATATGAACTTCATAGCATGAATTAAACCATACAACCTGGCAGATAACTGATATGGCTGCAAAGTCTTTTACGGTTTTCTGAGATTAAGTTAGCCACTCTGCTGCAGATGCCATCTCTCTGGTGACCCTGGACCACCCTGGCGAAGGACTGGTGGTCATAGTATTTCTGCCCCTAATATTTTCTGGATTCTTTCCCATTACAAGAAGAAACACATCCTCAATGTCTATCCACTGAAAAGCAAAAACTGCAAAGCAAGCATGATGCATTGATATATAATTTTAAAAGACAGACTCAGGTTCATATAATTGAAAAGTATCTGTTCAGAATATTTCAGTCTTACAAATTTTTATTTTTGTTTTTACTTTGTCTTTTGATTGCTGCAATGGGGAATTACCTTGATACATAATAAATGTGTTGGTTGTCTGGCAATTTAGCAGGTAAGTTGCAATGTGGGATAGACTCCTTTACAGAAAGGGATAAAATTATATTTGCTTGGATTCTTGATATAAAATAACTAGGCATGTATTTGCAAAATTTGGCTGGTAAAATACCGATATTTACTCTGTGGAAACATGTGACCAAACACATTGCAAAATCATAGAATCATAGAATAATTAGGGT
>NW_009929276.1:0-11779 GCF_000696875.1 Nestor notabilis
GCTGAGGGCACATCAATCCCACTGTCCATATTACCGACAGAGATTTTGAACAGGATCCATCCCAACACTGACCCCTGAGGGACACCATACTGGTCTGCAATTGGACACTGAGACATTGACCACAACTCTCTGTGTGAAGCCATCCAGCCAATTCTTTATTCACCTGGTTATCCATCCATCAAATTTGTCTCTCCAGTTTAGAGACAAGGATGTCATGCAGGACAGCATTGAGTGCTTTGCACAAATCCATGTATATAAAAAATATATTTTTCTTCACCCTTTGGCTATGAAGTCAAACTCAGCTGCCAAAATCCAGGGCCATATTTCACAAGACCCTCAATGTGCTCTGTGGATTTGTGCATCTAACTTTTTGCATTCTCCCTTTCTGGTGCCAAAGTATTTCGTACATTCAAAATTCTGAGTCAGAAATGTCATTTTTATGCAGTGTGGCTCCAATTCAGCAAAACATGTACATGCATGTTTAAACCTCAATGGTCTAATTGGGTTTTAATGCATCAAAGCTAGACTAGCTATTCCCAGTGACCACAGCCACTGGGACATCTGCCACAGGTCATTACCACAGGTCATGCTTTTCTATTTTTCAGATTATGGTGCATATATTTTCTGTGAACATTCTTGGATAGCTCATGGATGGTGTTCAGTGTCTGCAGAGTGGAATATTAATGGGAGAGGGACCTGGTCCATCAGCAGGCACATAGATTTTTTTGTGCTTAGTGGGGCAGCCTTCCTGATTTTAGAGCTTTCACATATTTCAATTGTAATGCAACCAAAAGCTCAAGGGCTGAAATAGATGAAAAAATTTGCAAGCTGCCTCTGAAAATTTGGCTCTAAACCTATCTCGCTACAATTTCTCCACCAGAGAAGCAGGAGAACAGTTAGGCTCAGTACTTTAGGGCAGAACTGTTGTGGTAATAAATCAGATACTGATGTGAGGGTATGAGGTAAACCCAATTACAACAGCAACAGAGCTGCCTCCCACTGGTGGCTTTAGGTCAACATTTTGGACTAATAGCCTTAGCTGGGTAAGTGCTCGTAAATCAGGAGCTGCTTGGAAGTTTTCTGTTTTTCTCTTTGCGTGGCTGAGATGCTCAGGGCAGCCCGGCTGCTCTTCAGCCAAGCCTCCCACTGCAGAGTGGAAAGTGCTGTGGGGAGGATGGGAAACAGGGACTCCTCACAGGGAAAAAGTGCAAGTTAGCAGCTGTAACAATACTTTAAAAAGGAGGCCATGGGAAACAGTATTGCTTCTCATGTAACTGCAGCTGGACTCAGAAGCCAGGGCTTCTCCCTCACCCTTCCTTTGCAGGGCATTGAAAAGTCTCTCCTCAGACAAAAAAGGGCGGTAGAACTTATCCTATTGTAAAACCCTTCACACCCTTGTGTTGCAATGGCTCATTCCAGGCAGATTAGTGCAACCTGGTCAGCTTTCAAGAGACATCTATGCTCTTCTCTGACTTCCCCACCATAATGACCACTGTGGTGGCAGCCCTGAAACTGTGGCGAGGAGAGGAGAAACCTGTTTGGAAGTGGTCCCTGCAGCTCTGCAGAGATGCTGGGGACAGTTGGTGGAGAAGCTCTGAAACAAGAATCATTTCACTTTTCCCTTTGTCACTATCCACTGCCCTTGGGACTCATCGTATTAGCTCTTGTAAAAACAAAAAGAAACAAAAGAGACAATTGCACTGTTTTTTACAAGAATTTGTTTTCTTTTTAAGAGTATATGAACATAGTCCACTATATAGAGATTATAAATAAGCAGAAGATACTGGAAGGAGTATAATGTAGTATATTTAAAAATCCTATAGGGTGACCCTATTTGAAGCAGTGTATAACAGAGAGGGTAACAGAGATACAGAGCAGTTTTTAGAGAGCAAGCACTTTCTGCCTGGTTAAGGCAAACTGTGGATCTCTAAAATGAGCCAGCCTTAAGAGTCTGAGTAAGGGACAGTCATTTGCTATTTTTAACTGTTCAGGTAAGGGGACACACAGTGAAATTATCGAGAACCAGGTTCAAAACAGACCCAAGGGAGTTCTTTCTAACACATGACATAATTCAGTCCAAGGGTTTGTTGCCGTAGGATACTGCAGAGGCCAAAAGTATAAATGGGTTCAGAAAAGGATTAGTCAAATTTATGGAAGATAGGTCCATGGGTGGCTATTAAAAACAACGGTCGAGATGCAATGTCTGGTGTTAGGGAGTCCCTAAATTGTTGACTGCCAGGATCTGGGTGCTTTTAGAAGGGGAAGGAATGCTCTACACATGCCATATTTCTTTTCCAAAACATCTGTCACTGGCCACTGCTGAAGACAGGATATTGGGCTAAACAGATGTGTGTTCACAGATCATGGCAGTTCCCATGTTCCTCCCAGAACTGGGAACCAGCGTTGCCTCATTTCAAGCTTCTATTTGCTTTGAAGTAAGCTTTTAAGCCATACTCAGCTCACAAGTATCTGACTACCTGCCAGTCAAGCATTAGAAACATCATTAACATCTGTCACTAACACTTGGACTTTATTCAGTGAAATGTTTTGGAACGCTTTCAGATTTTTCCTCTTGTTAACCCCAGACATTTTTTCCTGCTCTAGATAGCAGCTGTCCCCTTGTCTCTGGAAGAAAGCTTTTTCTACCATATTTCCATATGCTCATGCAAACTGCAGCTTCTTCACTCAACACTTTGCCTATTGTCAGAGCTGCACTGATTTTCAGTTATGAAATTTTAAAAAGTGCTCCGAACTTCAAGTGTTCTGAATTCACTTTAAAGTTAAAATTCTTTTAAATTTCTCTTATCTTGACTTCTTTAAAGCTTAAAATAAGCCACACTGTATCTGTTGCTAGTGCAGCTTGGAAAGGCAAAGGGACCTTTGAGCAGATAGGGAGACTTCCCAAGAGTTACCTCCTTTGATGCAGGAAGCAGAAGTGTGCTGGGTGATGGCCAAAAAAGCTTATGTGCATGGGAGGGGCGCGCATGGCTGGGGACATACTGTCAAGCTAGGCAGCAACTGGGATTTGTGACTTCTGGCTCTGTTTTACATGTGTGGGATGTGGCCACAGCAGCAAGGGCAGCAGGAAGCAGTGCTTGAGCCTCATGCTGGGTGCATGAGACCCAATGGCTCTGCGTGTAGGCTGAGTATAACCTTTGTCAAAGTAATGTAAAGACATTGTATAGTAAATGAGAAATAATTGGTTGTGATTCAGCTCCAAACCCTCCTTATCTGCTGTGCTCCTTGCATTCCAGCGCATGAAAATCTGGCTTAGATCTGCCACATTACTTTAGGTGTCTCAGAGTATGTCCAGCAGACAGATCTGCTAAGGGAATCAGTACAAGAGTCCACAGTTCATATGGTGAAAAAGCCATCAAGATCCGTTCTACCTCTGCTCAGTCCCAAAAAACCCAGCTCTTATTAGTTCAGACAGAAAAAGTGCTGATTTTCACTGCACCTATTCTCAGTTTTCATCTTTCCAGAAACGCGGAGGTGACAAATAGTCTCAGACTTCCTCAAAAGCAGTGCATATGTTTAATTCTGTGATGGCACACATATATTCTCTGCATAGGCCAGAGAAGTTCTGCCCTTCCAGATGTGCCATCCATTCACCTCAGCTCTCAAGCCATGGTGAACATCATTTAGTAAATTCTGCAAATTAAAAAAAAAGTGCCATTGAAAGACTCCACCATTCAGGTGCAGTGTATGAAGCTGATTTTCCAGTCATTACAAATGGAAAATGAAGTAAGTGACCTCTGCATGAAGCCTGTAGCCATGAAGGAAAAGCTGCCTGGAAACGATAGTCCTTGATCCTGAAAGCAGTATTGATGTTAAGGGAAATGGTGACAAGGACTGGCTATTTCAACGCTAATGAAGTCAGGCACAACGTGTGCCTAAAGCTAGCTCCTGCTCCAGAGTTGAATCATCTACCTGCTGCTCAGGTATTGCTCCCTGATGCACCTCTGCATGAGCGAGGCCAGTGTGCTCTGAAAATGCTGCCCAAGCTCTAACAGAAACTCACCGTGTTGAAAACACCACTGTGGGATATTTGTAGATCAAGATACTCCAGTAAAAGGAGTAGTAATGTTAACAATTTGGAAAGCAGAATGACACAATCAACAAAGCGAGGCCAATTCATCACATGTTTCCCGAGCACCTTAGAATGGACCAATTGCCCCTCAGGAGGTTACAGCTTCTCTCCACTGACTTGGAGAGCCTGAGGGTGAGGTTAGAAATCTAACATATGGGTGGCTACAGCTGGTAAAACAGATGTAATCCTAAAAGCTTAACCCCATTCCCAGTGATGTTGACAGGAGTTACTCTGTTGCTTTCAGTAAAATCCAAATTGGGCATGTGCCTGTTATTTAGTTTATCTCCTACTAAATCCACCAATCTTTCTTTTCTCCCCCAAGAAATGAAACCAAGTTAATATAACAATAATACCCATTGTTCACAGAGTACTAACAACGTATCCTGCTTGGCTACCGTACAGATGACAGAATGAGGCTAAGCCTAGCACTTTTCCGAGAAGTTGTGCTGGCAACACTTATGCTGTTTGTATAAAAATAAATAAATAATTTGAATGCCTCCAACAGTAAGCTGAAAAAATAACAATCATCTTTGCCAGGCAAAAGAAAGGTGAAGTTGGTGTAAGAAAATAAGTCAGGGACATTTAAGGGAACATTACAAATAACAGAAAATACATAAACTGAAAAACAACTAAATAAATGTGATAGCAGAAATATTGTCATGTGTGTAACCACTGATGTGTTTAATTATCACTTACTGTGTACGTATCACAGATATGCATAAAGTCTTCATCACTTGCTGTTAGACAAGGTTTGCAGTAATTACATCTATTTGTGTCAGCAAACTACAAATAACAGAGACAAAAGTTTTGAATAATCTGGTTTTACACTTCAGACATTTCTACTGCTTTCCCCTGTTAGTACTTTTCTATTTTTGCAGAAGGAGCAGTCTCTCACAGCACACAGTAGTACTTCTGAAACCTTCATTGCATAACTCCTGCGAAGACCTGCAAGTACCTTTCAAGACTCTCATGAATGCCCCCACATGAGGCCACAAAATTACTAAATGAAGTGTGTTGCAGTTGCTGTTAGATGACTATTTGTTGGACAGGGCCTTGAGCAACCTGATCTAGTGGAAAGTGTCTCTGCCTATGGCAGGGGGTTGGAACTAGATGATCTTAAGGGGCTATCCAACCCTAACCACTCTGTGATTCTATGATTACTGTGTTAATCTGGTGTACTCTGTTCAGAGGCAAAGGCTGTCCAGGAAGAAAACATAGATTCAAGGTACATCTGTACTAACACTACAGGACATTCAAATTTTAATCCAGATTGGAAGTGTGCTTTCAAACCAAATCTCCCATTCGATCCCCTTTACTGCATTTTGGCCTGCTCGATGCAGTCCAGTTGCTCTTGGGTGTTTGGTCTGTGGGATCCGATCAGCACTAGTCCAGAGAAAATCACCTTAAAAGATGTATATAGTAGCCTCAACACCAACTGTTTAGCTCTATGGAGTTGGTCCCATTGCCTTGCACTGTTTGCTAATATAAACACAGCTTTTCTGCACCGAAAACCGGGGGTGGGGGGGTGGGGGGGAAGAGTTTGCACTGTATTTCTGTTTAGCTTCAGGGAAATGAGACCTAATCTCTGTCCTAAGATACAAAACTTGTGGATAAACATATACCTGTTCCAGGAAGACATCCTGGGCAGGTAAGTGTGGCTTGATCTTACCTGAACAAAATTAGGTGTGTTGCAAGAGAGTCATTACACAAGTATTGTAATCTGTAGCTTTTCTGAGTACTACCTCTCAATCTTACTTTTCACTTATGTTGGCATTTAATTCAACTGCACTTTATTGTGTACCATCTTCCATTTTCATTTACTGGAAAATATACATGTGCTTCAGACCTTAACTGCTGTAATGCCACAAGACCTGTGCCTGTTATGCAACATAGTGATTATATCAGCATCTCTCCTTTCTGAACAACATATGGAAAAAGGCAACATCTGCCAGAGTTTGCAAGCAGGCAGGGGCAGTGGGGTTAGCTTTCAACCATGCATGTCAGTGACCAGGTAATCCCAAGGCATCACAGCATGGAGTGTTATAAGGTGTTTTGGGCACAGGCAGTTTTAGCCTGGCCTCACGTACTTCTAAACCTATGGAAACAGGCAGTTCCTGGGGCAGTGCAGGCTTTTCTCTTCATTTAGAGTGGGCATTGTTTAGGTTCTTAAACCACTAATGCCCGCATCCTGTTGTGCTTTAATTTACCCTGGCAGAGGACAAGTGCAACATAGGTGTGCTCAAGCCTCCTCTGCTGGCAGGAGAAATTTCCCCCCACTGCCTTTGTAAAACACACCCATCTCTGCACCACTGCATGGCTTGGCTCCCACAAAGGCATGGCTGATGCTTTCCTTCTGCAAAACAAACAGTAACTCTTGAACCTTTTCTGGAAGGAATTAAAAGACCAGATAAATGGGAGCTCATGGCAATAATTTTGCTGGTCTTGTGAACGTCATGATTATACTGCAAGTGAAGGCACAGCCCAGAGTGGAAGACCTGCAAGTGTGTACAGTAAAGTTTTTGGGAAATAACTGGAGAAGCTACTGACATAAAACATTTGTTTCTACTCTGACCAGAATGAAGTGTCCCTTTTTGCTAGTGCTTTGCCACAGGTTGTAGGATCAGCCTATTGGTCTCAGCTTTGGCAGCAACACCACATAATGGCTGCCTTCCCATGCAAGGAGTAGATTGCTTTGTTTCTGCAGCTTGGAAATTCTTGTATTTGTTTTGCCAACAAGTGAAGAAAGAAACTAAAAGATGTTTTGATTCACAGGTCAATTTATTTTCACTAAACAAGAGCACTTAACTTCTTATGTTGGTGTCTTATTAAACAAGTTCCTGTCATTGCAGGTATGTACTAAAAGAAAAAAATGTGCTCAGACAAATCTGCATGGAAAGGTTAACAAGATATAAATGATCTTAGGAGAGGTATTCTTCCCCACTGCTACAGAGGTTGGCATGAAGTAAAGCAGTTGGTCCCTTTGAAGAGCTGCCAGCATAAATAGCTCAAAGTTAGAATTTTGGTTTTCATAACGAATATGAAATGCAAGAGAACTATGCATTGATGAATATACTCTATGGTTCAGTGGGACTAGACAACTCAGGTAGAGTTTAACTACAGTATAAACAAAATATCTTTCAAACCTTTGTAAAAGTTGTCAATTATGTAAAATGATTCCATGATAATAACAATAGAATTCAAAGGAAGATGTGTGTCTTTCAAACCCATCCAGTCTTTAGACTTCCTCAGCTTTAGAAGGCAAAGATCTCACCTGCAAAAACAATGGTGGAGCACAGGAGCCCAGCTTCTCTCAACCACCATCTGCACAGATTATTCATTCTCCTGTTTGCTCTGATCTATCCCTGAATTCCACCTGAGTACCTTTGAAAGCTTTTTTCTCATTTCGTTTTTACTTGGAGAGCTAAAACAGGAAACTGTTTTAATTTGCTAGCTTACCAAAGCTTTCCAAGCCTCCTAGAAGGTACCAAACACTAACATGAGAGAAGTTACAGAAATTCCCAAAGAGAAAAATTAGTATCCTTAACTTTGGGACAGATGTGGGTTGGAATTTACTGGGGACAATCCTTTGGTTTTTAATCATTTTGTTCAGCTGAAAGATGCCTTATAGGTGTCATGAGAGGGATCTGGGTGCACAGTTGTCCCACCTAACTTAATCTGTCTTAATTGGATACATTTTGTCACAATTTGTACAGATGGTTGAAAGAATCCAGGTTAGTGATCCAGACACCTGGAAAACTCACGCAGCACCCTGTAGTCTTCCTTTATCCTCACCTCCCATCTCAACTAAGGATGATGGCAGAAAGCTGAAACGGTGACTGTGTCAGGTCTGCTCCCACATATGCAGTGTAGTAGAGAACAGTTCCTTCTGCTGTGAGTGTGACTGGTATCCATGACACTAGTAAGAGCAAGCAGCAGAGGCAGCTTTGTGCTACTGTGATCGTATGATTAACATACATATTTGCTCACTTATAGGCAGATAAGGAGGCATGCAGGTCTGCATTACCTTTAAGGGCCTGGTCCACATGAAACTGAGTGCAATGCACTTGCATTAAGTGCAGCTGGGTTGCAGGGATGTTAAGGGCTGTTTTGTAGATGCCACCTCTGTAGGTGCTCCTGAAACAGGTAAATGCCCAAAGGCTTTTCATTTCTTTCCTCCACACAATAACCAGTCAAAAGGTCAACAACTTTACTCATGTTATTCAGAGATCTCTGCTTTCGCAAAGGGTGCAGGAGACAACGGTACCATGTGAAGAATGGTACACCACCCTGACAGAGCCCAGCAAAAGCCCTTGGACATGTGGGCATGGCTCTGCCTGGCTCTAGGGAACAGAGCAGTTGTACTTGGATTTCCTCCAGTGCACATCTCCTAGACATCAAGGTGATTTAACAGAACATCCCATATCCAAAGATTACAGACCAAACTAAATAAAGCCCTTGTGTGGGTGTGCAAAGGCCAAAACACTGCAGAAGCAAGAGGTTTCTCTTGCATTTCTCTGTATGGGTGTGTGTTGTATGAGTCTGTGAGGCCCGGAGCTACAGGGGAGGGCAGATATATATAGAACCAAGCTTCAGAAAGCCTGCATAAAGAAGAGCACTATATATCACATCCCCACAAGCTAGGTCTGGAAAGAGATGAATACATGTATGTTGCCTTACAGGCAGAGAGAAACAATGGTAGGGCCCAATGAAAGAGGCTATGGACAACACCTGCTCCTAAGCCCCAGCTTCCCACCAGCCACACAACTTCCTCCATGCTGTTGCTTTCGGTCCTGGTTCTGTATCAGGCTTTCTGCAATGCTCAAAGTGAAGCAACTAATTCATGCTTGGTGGGGTATGTCCATGTATTCTAACTGCAATGCCCCCACTAACGCCCCTTTACTCTTTAGGTCTACCTAAAAAAAAACAAACCAAAAACCAAAACAAACTCTTTTTTCAGGTACAGGTTTAATCTTGTGTCCGAAAAATTACCTAGTGGAGCCTATACACTAGGCTGGCAATGGAAGGACATCAATATCATAGAGTGCATAGGAGAACAACACAGGAGACTGTTTAAAGGGTATAGTAGATTCTTATTGTTTATACCTGTAGCAGCATGTATAAACTGAATGCATCACAGTCCCCCATTCATTCATTTGCTTGACTTTCCTGACCTATGTGCTTGTACAACTGCAGCCAGACAGGTGAGTAAAAGGTTTGCAGGTTCAGGCCCATCTAGCTACAGCAGGCAACTAAATGTCTATTAAAAGGCTGCACTGGAACTAAAAAAGAAAGCCTGCTGCCAAACTCAAATAGCAGAGGGGGAAAAAAAAAAAAAAAGAAGAAGAAATCTCTTGAAAATAGAAGGAACAAGTTTCTACATGTACTTGTTTTCCTAGGAGTGCACCATTTGTGAATTCATATTTCATGATGACCACTCTGCTGACAGCTCCTTTGGAAAGGTAAACAGGTTGTCCTGCTCCAGAACAGGGAAAAAAATCTGTCTTTACATTTACTCATTCTTGTTTGCAAAATTTTCAGCTGCTTACTCAGATCTGAAGTATTTGAAGAGCCAGATGAAAAGGAGATTGATGGAACACATTTGCACTACACAAAGTTCCTGCTCTGTATTTTAATCGCTGCTTTGATGGGCATATCAGAGGAGGTCAGCAGAAGTGAAATGAGCTATGACTTGGGTGGTCTCTCTCAACTGAACCTCTAGCATACAACTCCTCTTATCTCCATTGAAGTGGGGCAAGAAAGATTTACAAGGTGACCAGGATCTGAATGAGCTGCAGCCAGGAGATCCTGTCTCTTGCAAAATGCTCCCTGTGCCTTAGCGTTAAAATTTAACAGCAGGGCCTTCAATGTGATGTGCTTTGCATTCTTCTGCGGCAAAACACGTGGACAGGTGATGTGCTGGCCAAAGAACCTCAGCACCTCTGTAAAAGTTAACTACCCACAACAAGGGGACAGCTGGTGTGAATCAGGAGAGCTCCTCTGATCCCAGTAGAGCTGTGCAGATTAGCACTACTAAAGGTGTTGCCTAATGCAACTCTTTCTAGAATGTACTTATTTTGAACTTAATTTCTAAAAATAAAGTTGATAACAAACCCCAAATAGCTCTCATCCAAGCTGTCTTGTTTATCAGAAGAAACAATAACTTACAAGAGTGAAAGCATGACCTTTAATGAGGTTTAGCAGATCTGCTTAGAATTTGGATCTCACTAGGAGAACCTAACGCATAGACCACTTTCCTAAGCCTGTTTCTCTGTAGGCTGCTCTCATTGTAAACGCACTGAGTTGAATCACTCCCACATTGCTGTGCTGTTATTGTGGTACCGGGGCAAAAATATTTGGCAGGCATTTCAAAGTAAATGCTTCAGATGGAATGACGGCAACTGAGGAGCAAAATGCCAAGATTAGGGAAAGTGTATGCTCTGCTATGCAGGGAAGCTTTTCTGGAAGACATACTAAAAAGAAGTTTAGTTAAATTTTAACGTAATTGCTGGTAACTTTTACTGGAAATAAGACAGCAAAGTGGTAAATACTTGTGCAGTATTTGAAGTGTTGTTCAGAACATTAAAATACATAAACAAGAATAAAAGTTCCCCACTCCTGAATGAAACAGGAGTTTTAATTCATCAATACTATAAAGAATACACATTCCATTGGGGAATTCTAGTAATATAAATTCCTCACAAAAAGATTGTGGTGAGGCTTGGAGTATAGAAAAAACAGGTATTTTGTGTTATTATAGAGGCACTTTTACCTCACCAAAGCTTGGGCAACTTCAGCTTTTCCATTAGAAGTTACTGTTTTCATGAATTTTTTTATAACTTGGACATCAGAATTGGCTTCCAGCTATGACTTTGTAAATAAAAGCTCAGTCTGAGACTCACTTGTAATGCCGAAGTTTAAAAAAATATTAGTTTGGACACCTTTAGTTATAGAAGAGCAGGAAAATAAAACTTTTCTGGTCTCATACCATTTCAAAATGCCTTTGGTTTACAAAGGCAATTTGTTAAGCAATTAGTTCAATTACTCTAATCCCCTTTGGGGTACTAAAACACAAATGGTTGAGACACTAGACGTGAAAAAGACTTTGCCATATGCAGTGACTCTTTTTCATAAAAATTATTAATCTGATCTTTTAATCTGCTTTGCACATACACACAGTGGAACTGTTCACCTGCTTATGCCAGAAAAAGTGAGTTGGACTTGTGGTGCAGACTGAAATGCACTCTCTGCACCTCCAGGAGTTGCAAACTGGTTGGAGACTCTCCAGTGGGCACTCCGTGGTCTTGCATGCAAACGTGTGCATTTTGCATGGTTGCCAGCACGTCTCCCAGCAGTGCCCTGGGAAGCCTGCTGTTTGCACGCATGTCATGGGGGAATAGCAATTTTGTTTCTGTTTTCTAAATGCAAGGTTTAACTTTCAGTTTGTTCATGCATTTAAATAGGAAAAAAACCCCACACAAAACCACACAAAAAGACCCCCCCTCAAGAGACACCATCAAAATACCATTGTGCTAAAATGTCTCACACCATAATCCGTCGATGTATTGAGATAAAAAAGTGCAGTTTCTCCTGTAACTTTTGTTTTTCCGTCTTGACTTCCGTGTTCACCTGAACTTCTGATAGATCTGTCTTTCCTGCAAACTATCACTGACTCCTGTCCTTTCTTTCCCT